>NW_027253591.1:5000-14212 GCF_044704955.1 Pristiophorus japonicus | reverse complement strand
CAGAGAGAGAGAGAGAGTAAAATGCAGAGAGAGAGAGAGAGTAAAATGCAGAGAGAGAGAGAGAGTAAAATGCAGAGAGAGAGAGAGAGAGTAAAATGTAGAGAGAGAGAGAGAGTAAAATGCAGAGAGACAGAGAGAGTAAAATGCAGAGAGAGAGAGAGAGAGTAAAATGCAGAGAGAGAGAGAGAGTAAAATGCAGAGAGGAGAGAGAGTAAAATGCAGAGAGAGAGAGAGAGTAAAATGCAGAGAGAGAGAGAGAGTAAAATGCAGAGAGAGAGAGAGAGTAAAATGCAGAGAGAGAGAGAGAGTAAAATGTAGAGAGAGAGAGAGAGTAAAATGCAGAGAGAGAGAGAGAGAGTAAAATGTAGAGAGAGAGAGCGAGTAAAATGCAGAGAGAGAGAGAGAGTAAAATGCAGAGAGAGAGAGAGAGAGTAAAATGCAGAGAGAGAGAGAGAGAGTAAAATGCAGAGAGAGAGAGAGAGTAAAATGCAGAGAGAGAGAGAGAGAGTAAAATGTAGAGAGAGAGAGAGAGAGTAAAATGCAGAGAGAGAGAGAGTAAAATGTAGAGAGAGAGAGAGAGAGTAAAATGTAGAGAGAGAGAGAGAGAGAGTAAAATGCAGAGAGAGAGAGAGAGAGAGTAAAATGCAGAGAGAGAGAGAGAGATAGCAAAATGTAGAGAGAGAGAGAGAGAGTAAAATGCAGAGAGAGAGAGTGTAAAATGCAGAGAGAGAGAGTAAAATGCAGAGACAGAGAGAGAGAGAGTAAAATGCAGAGAGAGAGAGAGAGAGCAAAATGCAGAGAGAGAGAGAGAGAGAGAGTAAAATGCAGGAGAGAGAGAGAGAGTAAAATGCAGAGAGAGAGAGTAAAATGCATAGAGAGAGAGAGAGTAAAATGCAGAGAGAGAGAGAGAGTAAAATGCAGAGAGAGAGAGAGAGTAAAATGCAGAGAGAGAGAGAGAGAGTAAAATGCAGAGAGAGAGAGAGAGAGAGTAAAATGCAGAGAGAGAGAGAGAGAGAGTAAAATGCAGAGATAGAGAGAGAGAGTAAAATGCAGAGAGAGAGAGAGAGTAAAATGCAGAGAGAGAGAGAGAGTAAAATGCAGAGAGAGAGAGAGAGTAAAATGCAGAGAGAGTGAGAGAGTAAAATGTAGAGAGAGAGAGAGAGAGAGTAAAATGCAGAGAGAGAGAGAGTAAAATGCAGAGAGACAGAGAGAGTAAAATGCAGAGAGAGAGAGAGAGAGAGTAAAATGCAGAGAGAGAGAGAGAGAGAGTAAAATGCAGAGAGAAAGAGAGAGTAAAATGCAGAGAGAGAGAGAGAGAGTAAAATGCAGAGAGAGAGAGAGAGAGTAAAATGTGAGAGAGAGAGAGAGTAAAATGTAGAGAGAGAGTAAAATGCAGAGAGAGAGAGAGAGTAAAATGCAGAGAGAGAGAGAGAGTAAAATGCAGAGAGAGAGAGCAAAATGCAGAGAGAGAGAGAGAGAGAGTAAAATGCAGAGAGAGAGAGAGAGTAAAATGCCAGAGAGAGAGAGAGAGAAAAATGTAGGAGAGAGAGAGAGAGAGTAAAATGTAGAGAGAGAGAGAGTAAAATGCAGAGAGAGAGAGAGAGTAAAATGCAGAGAGAGAGAGAGAGTAAAATGCTAGAGAGAGAGAGAGAGTAAAAAGCAGAGAGAGAGAGAGTAAAATGCAGGAGAGAGAGAGAGTAAAATGCAGAGAGAGAGAGAGTAAAATGCAGAGAGAGAGAGAGAGTAAAATGCAGAGAGAGAGAGAGAGTAAAATGCAGAGAGAGAGAGAGTAAAATGCTAGAGAGAGAGAGAGAGTAAAATGCAGAGAGAGAGAGAGAGTAAAATGCAGAGAGAGAGAGAGTAAAATGCAGAGGAGAGAGAGAGTAAAATGCAGAGAGAGAGAGAGTAAAATGCAGAGAGAGAGAGAGAGAGTAAATGCAGAGAGAGAGAGAGAGTAAAATGCAGAGAGAGAGAGAGAGAGTAAAATGCAGAGAGAGAGAGAGAGTAAAATGCAGAGAGAGAGAGAGAGAGTAAAATGCAGAGAGAGAGAGAGAGTAAAATGCAGAGAGAGAGAGAGAGTAAAATGCAGAGAGAGAGAGAGAGTAAAATGCAGAGAGAGAGAGAGAGAGTAAAATGCAGAGAGAGAGAGAGAGAGTAAAATGCAGAGAGAGAGAGAGAGTAAAATGAGAGAGAGAGAGAGAGTAAAAAGATGAGAGAGAGAGAGAGAGAGTAAAATGCAGAGAGAGAGAGAGAGTAAAATGCAGAGAGAGAGAGAGAGTAAAATGCAGAGGAGAGAGAGAGTAAAATGTAGAAGAGAGAGAGAGAGAGTAAAATGCAGAGAGAGAGAGAGAGTAAAATGCAGGAGAGAGAGAGAAGAGTAAAATGCAGAGAGAGAGAGAGAGTAAAATGCAGAGAGAGAGAGAGAGAGAGTAAAATGCAGAGAGAGAGAGAGAGAGAGTAAAATGCAGAGAGAGAGAGCGAGTAAAATGCAGAGAGAGAGAGAGAGAGTAAAATGCAGAGAGAGAGAGAGAGTAAAATGCAGAGAGAGAGAGTAAAATGTAGAGAGAGAGAGAGAGTAAAATGCAGAGAGAGAGAGAGAGTAAAATGCAGAGAGTGAGAGAGAGAGTAAAATGCAGAGAGAGAGAGAGAGTAAAATGCAGAGAGAGAGAGAGAGTAAAATGCAGAGAGAGAGAGAGAGTAAAATGTAGAGTGAGAGAGAGAGTAAAATGCAGAGAGAGAGAGAGAGAAAAATGCAGAGAGAGAGAGTGTAAAATGCAGAGAGAGAGAGAGAGTAAAATGCAGAGACAGAGAGAGAGAGAGTAAAATGCAGAGAGAGAGAGAGAGTAAAATGCAGAGAGAGAGAGAGAGTAAAATGCAGAGAGAGAGAGAGAGTAAAATGCAGAGAGAGAGAGAGAGTAAAATGCAGAGAGAGAGAGAGAGAAAAATGCAGAGAGAGAGAGAGTAAAATGCAGAGAGAGAGAGAGTAAAATGCAGAGAGAGAGAGAGAGTAAAATGCAGAGAGAGAGAGAGAGAGTAAAATGCAGAGAGAGAGAGAGAGCGTAAAATGCAGAGAGAGAGAGAGAGTAAAATGCAGAGAGAGAGAGAGAGTAAAATGCAGAGAGAGAGAGAGAGAGAGTAAAATGCAGAGAGAGAGAGAGAGAGAGAGAGTAAAATGCAGAGAGAGAGAGAGAGTAAAATGTAGAGAGAGAGAGAGTAAAATGCAGAGAGAGAGAGAGAGTAAAATGCATAGAGAGAGAGAGAGTAAAATGCAGAGAGAGAGAGAGAGTAAAATGCAGAGAGAGAGAGAGAGAGTAAAATGCAGAGAGAGAGCGAGTAAAATGCAGAGAGAGAGAGAGAGAGTAAAATGTAGAGAGAGAGAGAGAGAGAGAAAAATGCAGAGAGAGAGAGAGTAAAATGCAGAGAGAGAGAGAGAGTAAAATGCATAGAGAGAGAGAGAGTAAAATGCATAGAGAGAGAGAGAGTAAAATGCAGAGAGAGAGAGAGAGTAAAATGCAGAGAGAGAGAGAGAGTAAAATGCAGAGAGAGAGCGAGTAAAATGCAGAGAGAGAGAGAGAGTAAAATGTAGAGAGAGAGAGAGAGAGAGAGAAAAATGCAGAGAGAGAGAGAGTAAAATGCAGAGAGAGAGAGAGAGTAAAATGCAGAGAGAGAGAGTGAGTAAAATGCAGAGAGAGAGAGAGTAAAATGCAGAGAGAGAGAGAGAGAGTAAAATGTAGAGAGAGAGAGTAAAATGCAGAGAGAGAGAGAGAGTAAAATGCAGAGAGAGAGAGAGAGTAAAATGCAGAGAGAGAGAGAGTAAAATGCAGAGAGAGAGAGAGAGTAAAATGTAGAGAGAGAGAGAGAGTAAAATGTAGAGAGAGAGAGAGAGAGAGTAAAATGCAGAGAGAGAGAGAGAGTAAAATGTAGAGAGAGAGAGAGAGAGTAAAATGCAGAGAGAGAGAGAGAGTAAAATGCAGAGAGAGAGAGAGAGAGTAAAATGCAGAGAGAGAGAGAGAGTAAAATGTAGAGAGAGAGAGAGTAAAATGCAGAGAGAGAGAGAGTAAAATGCAGAGAGAGAGAGAGAGAGTAAAATGCAGAGAGAGAGAGAGAGTAAAATGCAGAGAGAGAGAGAGAGAGAGTAAAATGTAGAGAGAGAGAGAGTAAAATGCAGAGAGAGAGAGTAAAATGCAGAGAGAGAGAGAGAGTAAAATGTAGAGAGAGAGAGAGTAAAATGCAGAGAGAGAGAGAGTAAAATGCAGAGAGAGAGAGATAGAGAGTAAAATGCAGAGAGAGAGAGAGTAAAATGCAGAGAGAGAGAGAGAGTAAAATGCAGAGAGAGAGAGAGTAAAATGCAGAGAGAGAGAGAGCGAGTAAAATGCAGAGAGAGAGAGAGAGTAAAATGCAGAGAGAGAGAGAGTGAGTAAAATGCAGAGAGAGAGAGAGAGAGTAAAATGCAGAGAGAGAGAGAGAGAGTAAAATGTAGAGAGAGAGAGAGAGTGAAATGCAGAGAGAGAGAGAGAGTAAAATGTAGAGAGAGAGAGAGTAAAATGCAGAGAGAGAGAGAGAGAGTAAAATGCAGAGAGAGAGAGAGAGAGTAAAATGCAGAGAGAGAGAGAGAGTAAAATGCAGAGAGAGAGAGTAAAATGTAGAGAGAGAGAGAGTAAAATGCAGAGAGAGAGAGAGTAAAATGCAGAGAGAGAGAGAGAGAGTAAAATGCAGAGAGAGAGAGAGAGTAAAATGCAGAGAGAGAGAGAGAGAGAGAGTAAAATGCAGAGAGAGAGAGTAAAATGCAGAGAGAGAGAGAGAGAGAGAGTAAAATGCAGAGAGAGAGAGAGAGAGTAAAATGTAGAGAGAGAGAGAGAGTGAAATGCAGAGAGAGAGAGAGAGTAAAATGAAGAGAGAGAGAGAGAGTAAAATGCAGAGAGAGAGAGAGAGTAAAATGCAGAGAGAGAGAAAGAGTAAAATGTAGAGAGAGAGAGAGAGTAAAATGTAGAGAGAGAGAGAGAGAGTAAAATGCAGGGAGAGAGAGAGAGTAAAATGCAGAGAGAGAGAGAGAGTAAAATGCAGAGAGAGAGAGAGTAAAATGCAGAGAGAGAGAGAGTAAAATGCAGAGAGAGAGAGAGTAAAATGTAGAGAGAGAGAGAGTAAAATGCAGAGAGAGAGAGAGAGAGAGTAAAATGCAGAGAGAGAGAGAGAGAGAGAGTAAAATGCAGAGAGAGAGAGAGAGTAAAATGCAGAGAGAGAGAGAGAGAGAGTAAAATGCAGAGAGAGAGAGAGAGAGTAAAATGCAGAGAGAGAGAGCGAGTAAAATGCAGAGAGAGAGAGAGAGAGTAAAATGCAGAGAGAGAGAGAGAGTAAAATGCAGAGAGAGAGAGTAAAATGTAGAGAGAGAGAGAGAGTAAAATGCAGAGAGAGAGAGAGAGAGTAAAATGCAGAGAGTGAGAGAGAGAGTAAAATGCAGAGAGAGAGAGAGAGTAAAATGTAGAGTGAGAGAGAGAGTAAAATGTAGAGAGAGCGAGAGAGAGAGTAAAATGCAGAGAGAGAGAGAGCGTAAAATGCAGAGAGAGAGAGAGAGAGAGTAAAATGCAGAGAGAGAGAGAGAGAGAGTAAAATGTAGAGAGAGAGAGAGAGAGAGTAAAATGCAGAGAGAGAGAGAGAGAGTAAAATGCAGAGAGAGAGAGAGAGATAGCAAAATGTAGAGAGAGAGAGAGAGAGAGTAAAATGCAGAGAGAGAGAGAGAGTGTGTAAAATGCAGAGAGAGAGAGAGTAAAATGCAGAGACAGAGAGAGAGAGTAAAATGCAGAGAGAGAGAGAGAGTAAAATGCAGAGAGAGAGAGAGAGAGAGAGAGTAAAATGCAGAGAGAGAGAGAGAGTAAAATGCAGAGTGAGAGAGAGAGTAAAATGCAGAGAGAGAGAGTAAAATGCATAGAGAGAGAGAGAGTAAAATGCAGAGAGAGAGAGAGAGTAAAATGCAGAGAGAGAGAGTAAAATGCAGAGAGAGAGAGAGAGTAAAATGCAGAGAGAGAGAGAGAGAGTAAAATGTAGAGAGAGAGAGAGAGAGTAAAATGCAGAGAGAGAGAGAGAGAGTAAAATGTAGAGAGAGAGAGAGAGAGAGTAAAATGCAGAGAGAGAGAGAGTAAAATGCAGAGAGAGAGAGAGAGTAAAATGCAGAGAGAGAGAGAGAGTAAAATGCAGAGAGAGAGAGAGAGTAAAATGTAGAGAGAGAGAGAGTAAAATGCAGAGAGAGAGAGTAAAATGCAGAGAGACAGAGAGAGTAAAATGCAGAGAGAGAGAGAGAGAGTAAAATGCAGAGAGAGAGAGAGAGAGAGAGTAAAATGCAGAGAGAGAGAGTAAAATGCAGAGAGAGAGAGAGAGTAAAATGCAGAGAGAGAGAGAGAGTAAAATGCAGAGAGAGAGAGAGAGAGTAAAATGTAGAGAGAGAGAGAGAGTAAAATGTAGAGAGAGAGAGAGAGTAAAATGCAGAGAGAGAGAGAGAGTAAAATGCAGAGAGAGAGAGAGAGTAAAATGCAGAGAGAGAGAGAGAGTAAAATGCAGAGAGAGAGAGAGAGTAAAATGCAGAGAGAGAGAGAGAGAGAGTAAAATGCAGAGAGAGAGAGAGAGTAAAATGCAGAGAGAGAGAGAGAGTAAAATGTAGAGAGAGAGAGAGAGAGTAAAATGTAGAGAGAGAGAGTAAAATGCAGAGAGAGAGAGAGAGTAAAATGCAGAGAGAGAGAGAGAGAGTAAAATGTAGAGAGAGAGAGAGAGTAAAATGCAGAGAGAGAGAGAGTAAAATGTAGAGAGAGAGAGAGTAAAATGCAGAGAGAGAGAGAGAGTAAAATGCAGAGAGAGAGAGATAGAGAGTAAAATGCAGAGAGAGAGAGAGTAAAATGCAGAGAGAGAGAGAGAGTAAAATGCAGAGAGAGAGAGAGTAAAATGCAGAGAGAGAGAGAGAGCGTAAAATGCAGAGAGAGAGAGAGAGTAAAATGCAGAGAGAGAGAGAGTAAAATGCAGAGAGAGAGAGAGAGAGTAAAATGCAGAGAGAGAGAGAGAGAGTAAAATGCAGAGAGAGAGAGAGAGAGTAAAATGTAGAGAGAGAGAGAGAGTGAAATGCAGAGAGAGAGAGAGAGTAAAATGTAGAGAGAGAGAGAGTAAAATGCAGAGAGAGAGAGAGAGAGTAAAATGCATAGAGAGAGAGAGAGTAAAATGCAGAGAGAGAGAGAGAGTAAAATGCAGAGAGAGAGAGTAAAATGCAGAGAGAGAGAGTAAAATGCAGAGAGAGAGAGAGAGAGTAAAATGTAGAGAGAGAGAGAGAGAGAGTAAAATGCAGAGAGAGAGAGAGTAAAATGCAGAGAGAGAGAGAGTAAAATGCAGAGAGAGAGAGAGAGTAAAATGCAGAGAGAGAGAGAGAGTAAAATGCAGAGAGAGAGAGAGAGTAAAATGTAGAGAGAGAGAGAGAGTAAAATGCAGAGAGAGAGAGAGTAAAATGCAGAGAGACAGAGAGAGTAAAATGCAGAGAGAGAGAGTAAAATGCAGAGAGAGAGAGAGAGAGAGTAAAATGCAGAGAGAGAGAGAGAGTAAAATGCAGAGAGAGAGAGAGAGTAAAATGCAGAGAGAGAGAGAGAGTAAAATGCAGAGAGAGAGAGAGAGAGTAAAATGTAGAGAGAGAGAGAGAGTAAAATGCAGAGAGAGAGAGAGAGTAAAATGCAGAGAGAGAGAGAGAGTAAAATGCAGAGAGAGAGAGAGAGTAAAATGCAGAGAGAGAGAGAGAGTAAAATGCAGAGAGAGAGAGAGAGAGAGTAAAATGCAGAGAGAGAGAGAGAGTAAAATGCAGAGAGAGAGAGAGAGTAAAATGTAGAGAGAGAGAGAGAGAGTAAAATGTAGAGAGAGAGAGAGAGTAAAATGCAGAGAGAGAGAGAGAGAGTAAAATGCAGAGAGAGAGAGAGAGTAAAATGTAGAGAGAGAGAGAGAGTAAAATGCAGAGAGAGAGAGTGTAAAATGCAGAGAGAGAGAGAGTAAAATGCAGAGAGAGAGAGAGAGAGTAAAATGTAGAGAGAGAGAGAGAGTAAAATGCAGAGAGAGAGAGAGTAAAATGCAGAGAGAGAGAGAGAGTAAAATGTAGAGAGAGAGAGAGAGTAAAATGCAGAGAGAGAGAGAGAGAGTAAAATGCAGAGAGAGAGAGAGAGTAAAATGCAGAGAGAGAGAGAGAGTAAAATGCAGAGAGAGAGAGAGTAAAATGCAGAGAGAGAGAGAGAGCGTAAAATGCAGAGAGAGAGAGTAAAATGCAGAGAGAGAGAGAGAGAGTAAAATGCAGAGAGAGAGAGAGAGAGTAAAATGCAGAGAGAGAGAGAGAGAGTAAAATGTAGAGAGAGAGAGAGAGTGAAATGCAGAGAGAGAGAGAGAGTAAAATGAAGAGAGAGAGAGAGAGTAAAATGCAGAGAGAGAGAGAGAGTAAAATGCAGAGAGAGAGAAAGAGTAAAATGTAGAGAGAGAGAGAGAGTAAAATGTAGAGAGAGAGAGAGAGAGTAAAATGCAGGGAGAGAGAGAGAGTAAAATGCAGAGAGAGAGAGAGTAAAATGCATAGAGAGAGAGAGAGTAAAATGCATAGAGAGAGAGAGAGTAAAATGCATAGAGAGAGAGAGAGTAAAATGCAGAGAGAGAGAGAGAGTAAAATGCAGAGAGAGAGAGAGAGTAAAATGCAGAGAGAGAGCGAGTAAAATGCAGAGAGAGAGAGAGAGAGTAAAATGTAGAGAGAGAGAGAGAGAGAGAGAAAAATGCAGAGAGAGAGAGAGTAAAATGCAGAGAGAGAGAGTAAAATGCAGAGAGAGAGAGTGAGTAAAATGCAGAGAGAGAGAGAGAGTAAAATGCAGAGAGAGAGAGAGAGAGTAAAATGTAGAGAGAGAGAGAGAGAGTAAAATGTAGAGAGAGAGAGTAAAATGCAGAGAGAGAGAGTGAGTAAAATGCAGAGAGAGAGAGAGAGTAAAATGCAGAGAGAGAGAGAGAGAGTAAAATGTAGAGAGAGAGAGTAAAATGCAGAGAGAGAGAGAGAGTAAAATGCAGAGAGAGAGAGAGTAAAATGCAGAGAGAGAGAGAGAGTAAAATGTAGAGAGAGAGAGAGAGTAAAATGTAGAGAGAGAGAGAGAGTAAAATGCAGAGAGAGAGAGAGAGTAAAATGTAGAGAGAGAGAGAGAGAGTAAAATGCAGAGAGAGAGAGAGAG
>NW_027253591.1:0-2500 GCF_044704955.1 Pristiophorus japonicus | reverse complement strand
TAAAATGCAGAGAGAGAGAGAGAGTAAAATGCAGAGAGAGAGAGAGAGAGTAAAATGTAGAGAGAGAGAGAGAGTAAAATGCAGAGAGACAGAGAGAGTAAAATGCAGAGAGAGAGAGAGAGAGTAAAATGCAGAGAGAGAGAGAGAGAGTAAAATGCAGAGAGAGAGAGAGTAAAATGCAGAGAGAGAGAGAGAGTAAAATGCAGAGAGAGAGAGAGAGTAAAATGCAGAGAGAGAGAGAGAGTAAAATGCAGAGAGAGAGAGAGAGTAAAATGTAGAGAGAGAGAGAGAGTAAAATGCAGAGAGAGAGAGAGAGAGTAAAATGTAGAGAGAGAGAGCGAGTAAAATGCAGAGAGAGAGAGAGAGTAAAATGCAGAGAGAGAGAGAGAGAGTAAAATGCAGAGAGAGAGAGAGAGAGTAAAATGCAGAGAGAGAGAGAGAGTAAAATGTAGAGAGAGAGAGAGAGTAAAATGCAGAGAGAGAGAGAGTAAAATGTAGAGAGAGAGAGAGAGAGTAAAATGCAGAGAGAGAGAGAGAGTAAAATGTAGAGAGAGAGAGAGTAAAATGTAGAGAGAGAGAGAGAGAGAGTAAAATGCAGAGAGAGAGAGAGAGAGTAAAATGCAGAGAGAGAGAGAGAGATAGCAAAATGTAGAGAGAGAGAGAGAGAGTAAAATGCAGAGAGAGAGAGTGTAAAATGCAGAGAGAGAGAGTAAAATGCAGAGACAGAGAGAGAGAGAGTAAAATGCAGAGAGAGAGAGAGAGAGCAAAATGCAGAGAGAGAGAGAGAGAGAGAGTAAAATGCAGAGAGAGAGAGAGAGTAAAATGCAGAGAGAGAGAGTAAAATGCATAGAGAGAGAGAGAGTAAAATGCAGAGAGAGAGAGTAAAATGCAGAGAGAGAGAGTAAAATGCAGAGAGAGAGAGAGAGTAAAATGCAGAGAGAGAGAGAGAGAGTAAAATGCAGAGAGAGAGAGAGAGAGAGTAAAATGCAGAGAGAGAGAGAGAGAGTAAAATGCAGAGAGAGAGAGAGAGAGTAAAATGCAGAGAGAGAGAGAGTAAAATGCAGAGAGAGAGAGAGAGTAAAATGCAGAGAGAGAGAGAGAGTAAAATGCAGAGAGAGTGAGAGAGTAAAATGTAGAGAGAGAGAGAGAGAGAGTAAAATGCAGAGAGAGAGAGAGTAAAATGCAGAGAGACAGAGAGAGTAAAATGCAGAGAGAGAGAGAGAGAGAGTAAAATGCAGAGAGAGAGAGAGTAAAATGCAGAGAGAAAGAGAGAGTAAAATGCAGAGAGAGAGAGAGAGTAAAATGCAGAGAGAGAGAGAGAGTAAAATGCAGAGAGAGAGAGAGAGAGTAAAATGTAGAGAGAGAGAGAGAGTAAAATGTAGAGAGAGAGAGAGAGTAAAATGCAGAGAGAGAGAGAGAGTAAAATGCAGAGAGAGAGAGAGAGTAAAATGCAGAGAGAGAGAGTAAAATGCAGAGAGAGAGAGAGAGAGAGTAAAATGCAGAGAGAGAGAGAGAGTAAAATGCAGAGAGAGAGAGAGAGTAAAATGTAGAGAGAGAGAGAGAGAGTAAAATGTAGAGAGAGAGAGAGAGTAAAATGCAGAGAGAGAGAGAGAGTAAAATGCAGAGAGAGAGAGAGAGTAAAATGCAGAGAGAGAGAGAGAGTAAAATGTAGAGAGAGAGAGAGTAAAATGCAGAGAGAGTGAGAGTAAAATGCAGAGAGAGAGAGTAAAATGCAGAGAGAGAGAGAGAGAGAGTAAAATGTAGAGAGAGAGAGAGTAAAATGCAGAGAGAGAGAGAGTAAAATGTAGAGAGAGAGAGAGAGTAAAATGCAGAGAGAGAGAGAGAGTAAAATGCAGAGAGAGAGAGAGAGAGTAAAATGCAGAGAGAGAGAGTAAAATGCAGAGAGAGAGAGAGAGTAAAATGCAGAGAGAGAGAGAGAGTAAAATGCAGAGAGAGAGAGAGAGAGTAAAATGCAGAGAGAGAGAGAGAGAGTAAAATGCAGAGAGAGAGAGAGAGAGTAAAATGTAGAGAGAGAGAGAGAGTGAAATGCAGAGAGAGAGAGAGAGTAAAATGAAGAGAGAGAGAGAGAGTAAAATGCAGAGAGAGAGAGAGAGAGTAAAATGCAGAGAGAGAGAAAGAGTAAAATGTAGAGAGAGAGAGAGAGTAAAATGTAGAGAGAGAGAGAGAGAGTAAAATGCAGGGAGAGAGAGAGAGTAAAATGCAGAGAGAGAGAGAGAGTAAAATGCAGAGAGAGAGAGAGTAAAATGTAGAGAGAGAGAGAGAGAGAGTAAAATGCAGAGAGAGAGAGAGAGTAAAATGCAGAGAGAGAGAGAGAGAGAGTAAAATGCAGAGAGAGAGAGAGAGTAAAATGCAGAGAGAGAGAGAGAGAGAGTAAAATGCAGAGAGAGAGAGAGAGTAAAATGCAGAGAGAGAGAGCGAGTAAAATGCAGAGAGAGAGAGAGAGAGTAAAATGCAGAGAGAGAGAGATTATAAAATGCAG
>NW_027253590.1:0-14219 GCF_044704955.1 Pristiophorus japonicus | reverse complement strand
GGGGCGAGGGCGAGGGGGAGTATGTGGGGGGTGAGGGCGAGGGGGAGTGTGTGGGGGGAGAGGGGAGGGGGGAAGTGGGGAGAGGTGTGTGTGGGGGGTCTTCGCCAGCCAGGGGAAGTTGCTCGAGAAAATTAAATTTCACTTTTATATGATGCAAAAAATATGAGGGTGCTTATCTTCAAATCCACTTTGCTTTGTGATTTATTTGTGTGTTTTTTTGGGCCAACCTTAGTGATTCAAACCTATGGCCTCATTTTTTAAATTAGTTGTTATTTATTTATCTGTATCTATCGATATGATAGCGATCTAATCTATATATGATATGTATATATGATATCTGTATCTGTGTATGGTATCTAGATCTGAATAGGGTATCTAGATCTGATCTGTATCTATTTATTTCTATATCTGTAACCTCTGTATTTTATATATATCTCTATCTCGCTCTATCTCAATATCCGCACAGCCAGCTCGATCTCTGTAGATCATGGCTAGTTCTCTTATAGAGATGATGCCTATCTCTCTCTCTATTATATATTGATATATATATATATCTGATATCTATATCTGACACCAGAGGTAGCGTGAGCCTGGAGCAGCTGGAGGGAAATTTAAACATCAGTGTCTCCCTGACAACGGAGGCAGCTCCAGCCTGGAGTTATTACAGATCCTATCATGAGGACAAAATGAGAAATAAAATGTAATAAAATGATGACATCACAAGGATGGAAGACAGTGATTGGTTCTTCCAGATTAATTGAATCACTGAATGCATCTTAAAGAAAGCTAATAATTGATTTAATTTGCTTCAATTGCTGATTTTCTAATTTTAACTTATTTTATAATTTTGGTGTATATTTTGTTTAATTATAATTAATCTTATACTGATTTTACTATTGTATACATGTTGTATTTACAATGTAATTGTAATTTTAAAAAAATGTTTCTTTTGGCTGCTGCTTCGGACCCGAGCCTTTAACCTCTTTTTACACTTCTTTCTCCCGCTTTTTCTCTTTTTCCCTCAATGGTCAAAATTGTTCTGAAGGGTCTTGGGAACGTTTTACTATGTTAAAGGCGCTATATAAATAAAAGTTATTATCTATATCTCTGACATCTATAATCTCCAAGATGTCTGTCTATAGCGTATGATCTGTAACTGATATATATCTATATCTCTGATATCTATCACTTTTGTATGCATATGTGTATATATGTATGTATATGTTTGTGTGTATATATGTATGTCTGTATATATGGGTATATATATATGTATTGTATATATGGGTATATATATATATATATGTATGTATATATGTCTGTGTATATATCTATATTTCTATCTCTACTTTCCAAATTATTTGTTCATGGGACATGGATGTCGCTGGCTATCTGTCTGTATGCTCTCTATCTGTCTGTATGCTCTCTGCATGCTCTCTCTCTGTCTGCTGTCTGCATGCTCTCTCTCTGTCTGCTGTCTGCATGCTCTCTCTGTCTGCTGTCTGCATGCTCTCTCTCTGTCTGCTGTCTGCATGCTCTCTCTGTCTGCTGTCTGCATGCTCTCTCTCTGTCTGCTGTCTGCATGCTCTCTGTCTGCTGTCTGCATGCTCTCTCTCTGTCTGCATGCTCTCTCTCTCTGTCTGCATGCTCTCTCTCTCTGTCTGCATGCTCTCTCTCTCTGTCTGCATGCTCTCTCTCTCTGTCTGCATGCTCTCTCTCTCTGTCTGCATGCTCTCTCTCTCTGTCTGCATGCTCTCTCTCTCTGTCTGCATGCTCTCTCTGTCTGCATGCTCTCTCTCTCTGTCTGCATGCTCTCTCTCTCTGTCTGCATGCTCTCTCTCTCTGTCTGCATGCTCTCTCTCTCTCTGTCTGCATGCTCTCTCTCTCTCTGTCTGCATGCTCTCTCTCTCTGTCTGCATGCTCTCTCTCTCTGTCTGCATGCTCTCTCTCTCTGTCTGCATGCTCTCTCTCTCTGTCTGCATACTCTCTCTCTGTCTGCATGCTCTCTCTCTGTCTGCATGCTCTCTCTCTCTCTGTCTGCATGCTCTCTCTCTCTCTGCACGCTCTCTCTCTCTCTGCACGCTCTGTCTCTCTTTCTGCATGCTCTGTCTCTCTTTCTGCATGCTCTGTCTCTCTTTCTGCATGCTCTGTCTCTCTTTCTGCATGCTCTGTCTCTCTTTCTGCATGCTCTGTCTCTCTTTCTGCATGCTCTGTCTCTCTTTCTGCATGCTCTGTCTCTCTTTCTGCATGCTCTGTCTCTCTTTCTGCATGCTCTGTCTCTCTTTCTGCATGCTCTGTCTCTCTTTCTGCATGCTCTCTCTCTCTTTCTGCATGCTCTCTCTCTCTTTCTGCATGCTCTCTCTCTCTTTCTGCATGCTCTCTCTCTCTTTCTGCATGCTCTCTCTCTCTTTCTGCATGCTCTCTCTCTCTTTCTGCATGCTCTCTCTCTCTTTCTGCATGCTCTCTCTCTCTTTCTGCATGCTCTCTCTCTCTTTCTGCATGCTCTCTCTCTCTTTCTGCATGCTCTCTCTCTCTTTCTGCATGCTCTCTCTCTCTTTCTGCATGCTCTCGCTCTCTTTCTGCATGCTCTCGCTCTCTTTCTGCATGCTCTCGCTCTCTTTCTGCATGCTCTCGCTCTCTTTCTGCATGCTCTCTCTCTCTTTCTGCATGCTCTCTCTCTCTTTCTGCATGCTCTCTCTCTCTTTCTGCATGCTCTCTCTCTCTTTCTGCATGCTCTCTCTCTCTTTCGGCATGCTCTCTCTCTCTTTCTGCATGCTCTCTCTCTCTTTCTGCATGCTCTCTCTCTCTTTCTGCATGCTCTCTCTCTCTTTCTGCATGCTCTCTCTCTCTTTCTGCATGCTCTCTCTCTCTTTCTGCATGCTCTCTCTCTCTTTCTGCATGCTCTCTCTCTCTTTCTGCATGCTCTCTCTCTCTTTCTGCATGCTCTCTCTCTCTTTCTGCATGCTCTCTCTCTCTCTCTGCATGCTCTCTCTCTCTCTCTCTGCATGCTCTCTCTCTCTCTCTCTCTCTGCATGCTCTCTCTCTCTCTCTGCATGCTCTCTCTCTGCATGCTCGCTCTCTCTCCATGCTCTCTCTCTCTCTCCATGCTCTCTCTCTCTCTGCATGCTCTCTCTCTCTCTCTCTGTCTGCATGCTCTCTCTATTGTATATATCTGTATCTTTAAACATATCTCTCTATCTATATTATATCTAATATGTATATTTGATACAAGGGGCATCCAAGTTATGTTGGGGCTTAATTCCCTTTCAGCTTCATTTAAATTTAATGCAAGGGTCTACATCTATTGCAGAAATGCATTTTATTATACAAGTAGCTGGATTGCAAGCTTACACTGCATTTTCTGGTACAGTATGCAGTGCATTCCTGCAAATTTATGTTTCAGCAACTTTTCTAAAAAAAATATCTTCCTATCGTGATAAATAATTGGTACAAATAAGCCAGTAGGCAATTTATGCTGTGGGGGTGACCTCTATGTTTATTTTTCCCCAGTACTTTATTGAATCTGTACCCCAGAAAGCCGTGGGGGCTGGGTCATTGAATATATCTAAGGTGGAGATGGACAGATTTTTGAACGATAAGGGAGTCGAGGGTTATGGGGAGCGGGCAGGTAAATGGTGCTGAGTTCATGATCTTATTGAATGATGGAGCAGGCTCGAGGGGCCGTGTGACCGACTCTTGCTCCTATTTCTTATGTTCTTGTGAGGTTTGTAGGGATGGCCACTCTTTCGTTTAATAATTTGCATAAATCAAATTCCATTTTTATTCTAGGATACATATTGGTATTTTAGAAATCTCGTTCCACAGTTATCTATATTTAGGGCTATTGGTTTGCGGTACATGATTAAAATAACATTCTATTCTATTCTATTGCATGGATTTTCCCATAAATTTTTCTGGTGTTTTGGGGATTGTATGCTGTAGTTCTATCCATTTTTTCCCCCCTGGAAAATTACAAATTCATTGTTGGGCCTATTAATAACAAATTAACATTTTACCCACCGGATTGCTGACCACACGATTTCCATTTCTGGTCCCCATGTTAGCTGATATTAATGTTTCCCTCTCCAGAGGTACTGTCCCCCTCCCTTTAAAATCTGCTATAACCACCCCCTCCTGAAAAAGCCCACCCTGCAAACCACTGCCCCATCTCCAACCTCACTTCCCTCTAAAGGCCTCAAAGGTGTTTGTCACCTTCCAAATCCGAGCCCATCTGTCCCGCAACTCCATGTATGAATTGTCCGGTCCTTGCCACAAGTTCAGTTCCCTAGCCACCGACTCCACCCTCTCCCTGGCTACTGTCTGAGTCTGAATCAGACTCTTTGCAACCATGGCATCCTATTTGATCTTGTCAATCACCTGCTTACTTCCATCTCTGTAATATTGGCCTGTCTCCACCCCTGCCTCAGCTCATCTGCTTCTGCTTCTGAAATCCTCCTCCTTTGTTACCTCAAGACTCGACTATTCCAGTGCTCTCCTGGCTGACCTACAACCTTCCATCCTCCGACCCTGCGTAAACCTGAGCTCATCCAGAAACTCTGCTGCCTGGATCCTAACTCGCTCCAAGTCCCGTTCACCCCTGTGCTCACTCCAATGCCTCAATTTAAAAATTCTCATTCTTGTGTTCAAATCCCTCCATGGCTTTGCCCCATCCCTTCTCTGTAACCTCCAGCCCTACAACTGTATGAGATCTCAGCGCTCCTCCAATTCTGGCCTCATCGCTCAACCATTGGCGGCTGTGCCTTTAGCTGCCTAGGCCCAAAGCTCGGCAATTTGCTCCCTAAACACCTCTTGATCCCACCTGTCAAATTCTGAAGCATCTTTACCATGTTAAAGGTTCTATATAAATACAAGTTGTTTTTTCCTAATACTTCAGAGGGTACTGGAGAGATTCTTATGTGAAGCATAACTTGTATGATTTGGAAATGCGTGTTTTTTCACCACCTAATCCTCAAGTGTATTGTACATGGTAAGATCTTTGTGCATCTGTTCGAAGGGGAATTATTTTGGTCTTGAGCACTGAAGTATTTTATTTAAGAAAAAAGCTATGGTGACTTGTAATATACCAAGAGGAAACCGATAAAGATATGCACTTCCTCGATGTGGATTACTCGAGTGTTCAGTTAACAACAACAACTTGCATTTATGTAGTGCATTTATCATAGTGAAACGTCTCGAGGCGCTTCACAGGAGTATTATGAGATATAAAATTTGACACCGAGCTGCATAAGTAGAAAATTAACACGGGTCAAAGAGGTATAGAAAATTACAGCGCAGAAGGAGGCCATTTGGGCCCATCCTGTCCACGCTGGCTGACAAAGAGCCGCACGGCTCTCGGTCAGCAGCCCTAAAGGTTACATATAAAAACCCATGAACAATGACGGAAAGGCAAAGAGCACCGAGCCCAACCAGTCCGCCTCACATATCTGCGACACCCTTTATACTGAAACATTCTACACTCCACCCCAACCGGAGCCATGTGATCTCCTAGGAGAGGCAAAAACCAGATTAAAAACCCAGGCCAATTTAGGGAGAGAAAATCTTGGAAAATTCCTCTCCAACCCATCCAGGCGATCGAAACTCGTCCAGATCATCACCCTAGCCGTATTTGATTTCCTGCAGTACTTACCATTATATCTGCACCGTTCAACAAAAGATCTTCCAGTCTAATCCCAGTTACTAGCTCCAGGTAAGTGCGCATCCAACCATCTCTTAAAAGTGGTGAGGGTTTCTGCATCCACCACTCTTCCAGGCAGCGAGTTCCAGATCCCCACAACCCTCTGCATAAAGAAGCCCCCCCCCTCAAATCCCCTCTAAACCTTCCACCAACCACCTTAAAACTATGCCCCCTCGTAATAGACCCCTCCACGAAGGGAAATAGGCCCTTACTATCCCCTGACCCCTCAATATTTTATATACCTCAATGAGTTCTCCTCTCAACCTCCTCTGTTCCAATGAGAGCAAGCCCAGCCTATCAAATATGTCCTCATAACTAAGATTCTCCATTCCAGGCAGCATCCGAGTAAATCTCCTCTGCACCCTGTCTAGTGCAATCGCGTCCTTCCTATAATAGTATGTTTTAAGAAGACTCTTGAAGGAGGAAAGAGAGGCGGAGAGCTTCAGGGAGGGAATTCCAGAGCTTCGGGCCCAAGCAATAGAAGGCACAGCCACTGATGGTTGAGCGATTTATAATCGAGGATGCTCAAGAGGGCAGAATTAAAGGAGCGCAGATATCTCGTGGGGCTGGAGGAGATTACAGAGATAAGGAGGGGCATGATGATGACAAATTCCTAAGTTTTTGAATATTCCCTGTACACCTTTCCAGGCATTGTTTAGTTTGATAAGAAATATATTAAAAATATTTATGATGCAACTCGATTGTTTACGCTACTCGCCGAATTTTGCGTAACAATGTTTAAAGCTTACCCATGTGATTATGTAGTAATGGGCAATATTCCCGCTAAGCTGTGAGCTGCAGGTCCCATGCAGGCTGCTCAATGGCGTTACAAATGGACAAAATTGCACTTGCACGATAATTTCAATGGGACACGCCATTAAAGGGACCGTACCACCCCTCCCCAAAATTAGCTGGGACATTGGTAATAGTTGTAACAAGTTTGTTGCGTGCAGAATAATGGACACGTGGGATTGAATAGTATGCTCTAATCTGATTTGAAGGGTCACTTCTTTATAGAATATGGATATGTGAAGAAGAATGATGCGCCAGACCCTGATTGAGAATGTCCTCAATCAAGTCCAGCTTGAGTGACTTGTGCATTTAAAAACAAAATGGTGTGTCTTTGGGCAGTGATGCATTTCACATTTGTGCTATCGTTCTTAAAAAGTGCAAGTTGGGTTTGTTGGATGAAATGTTTGCGGTTGATCGTATGTATTGGATATAGGTAGATGTATGTTGTGCAACTAGGTGTTTGTGCTTCAGCTCAATCTTCGAAGGATGTGGGCAGCGATTTGCCTTGTGACTGTTAATGTGTGTGATATATTTAGGGGAGTGTGGCAGGATTCTGCTTGGCTATCTGGTGTTGCTCATCGTCGCCTAACGATATACAGCTGATGAGGCAGTTGTGTGATATCAATCACTGATGTGCCAGTGCAGAATTGGGAGAATCTGTTTTCTGACCCGTTCAATAGATTTCTTATTGAATTCTCATATTTTAGATTTTCTGAAGCCATTGTGCATTTTCATTGCACGATGGTTGTGGGAGAGGTGCGTTCATGCATCCAGGTTTCCTGATGTGCCCGCTCATGCTGGGCACTGCGCTGAAGAATTCGAGGCAGCTTGTTTGTTCTGTGTTCTTGCAGATCCGGGCTAGGCCTGCTTACGACTGCTTGTGTCAATGATTGCTCTTCGTGATCAATGCTTGTGCTTAGTGAGCCTTCACAATGGCCCTTGCACTGTTTTTCTTGACTGCTCCTTACAGGACAGTGGTGAGACCACACCTGGAATATTGCGTACAGTTTTGGTCTCATTTAAGAAAGGATATACTTGCATTGGAGGCAGTTCAGAAAAGGTTCACTAGGTTGATTCCGGAGATGAGGGGGTTGATTTATGAGGAAAGGTTGAGTAGGTTGGGCCTCTACTCATTGGAATTCAGAAGAATGAGAGGTGATCTTATTGAAACGTATAAGATTCTAAAGGGGCTTGACAGGGTAGATGCAGAGAGGATGTTTCCCCTAGTGGGAGAATCTAGAACTAGGGGACATAGTTTCAGAATAAGGCGTCACCCATTTAAAACAGAAATGAGGAGGAATTTCTTCTCTCTAGGGCGTCTGTTTGGAATTCTCTGCCCCAGAGAGCTATGGAGGCTGGGTCCTTCAATGTATTCAAGGTGGAGATACAGATTTTTGAACGATAAGGGAGTCGAGGGTTATGGGGAGCGGGCAGGGAAGTGGAGCAGAGTCCATGATCAGATCAACCATGATCTTATTAAATTGTGGAGCAGGCTCGAGGGGCCAAATGGCCTACTTCTGCTCCTATTTCTTATGTTCTTCAGATCACGGCCTTTCATCAGTTAGCCAAGAAATTCCTCACAGGAAGGCCATAGTGACGATATCTGGATGAAAGACTAGCTGAACCTGGAGATGCTGTTCTTGCACCCCAGCAGTATCCTGAAGCGCCATCTCCACCCTGCACAACAGGCTTCCTTCCATGCCTAAAGGCAGGACCGCAAACCTTGCGGAAGCCTGCAAGACAGACAGTTGCTGTCTGTTAAGGGAGGAGGAATGGCGAGAAATCTGGAGACAAATATTTAACGGCATCACCCACAGCAAAATAAATGCAAGCCGATTCGAAATGTGATATTGCACTTGCTCCACCCCGTGAAAGCTCTCCATCTTTCACACCCGAGAGCTGCTGGAGGGGCTGTGGCCAGAAGTGTACTCTCCTCCGCACAATTCTGGTCAAGCCCCCCCCCCCATCTTCAGCCACTCCGGAAAGCTGCCCCAGACCAGTCCTACAATTCCAGAGGACCCAGCTCCGTGCTTGCAGGACCGACTTCCTGCCGACTGAGGGATTACTGCAATGTAGGCACTGCTATCACTTGTGCTTAATCCCCCTCGGAGTGGGCAAATGTAACAGCCCACACGCTAAATGTGGCTGAAGGACTTATCCTGATCTGAACGAGCGATGTTCGGTCTCCACTTGGAGCTGGAGGAAACAAATTGTTTAAAGAAGGAAATTTGAGGAGGTTTTTTTTTGTTTAAACTAATTGCTCCCTTTATAGAAAAAATTATATCGTCTTTACTTTTTAAAAAAGAAATTGAGGTTTTCTTTCTCGCCAACTTGAAACCCTGCTGTGGTTCAAAACCACCATTTTCTATGGGCAACAAAGAAAGAAAGACTTAGATTTATATAGCGCCTTTCACAATCACCGGACGTCGCAAAGTGCTTTACAGCCAATGAAGTACTTTTGGAGTGTAGTCACTGTTGTAATGTGGGAAACGCGGCAGCCAATTTGCGCACAAGCAAGCAAGCTTCCACAAACAGCAATGTGATGATGACCAAATAACCTGTGTTTGTGATGTTGACTGAGGGATAAAAATTGGCTCCAGGGATAACTCCCCTTCCCTTCTCTTCCTTGAAATAGTGCCCTTGGGATCTTTTACATCCACCTGAGAGAGCAGACGGGGGCCTCGGTTTGACGTCTCATCCAAAAGATGGCACCTCCGACAGCGCAGCGCTCCCTCAGTACTGCACTGGAGTGTCAGCCTAGATTTTTTTGTGCTCAAGTCCCTGGAGTGGGACTTGAATCCACAACATTCTGACTCCGAGGCGAGAGTGCTACCCACTGAGCCATCATTTTCATAGTCAGTGCCTCGGAATCGAGGAGGACTTGCTTCCACTCACAAAGTGAGTTCTTTGGCTGAACAGTCTGATACGGGAGCCACAGACCCTGTTACAGGTGGGGGGAAGGGGTCGGTAGGGCTGGTTTGCGCGTGCTCCTTCCGCTGCCTGCGCCTGGCCTCTTCATGCCTGTATGGGTCTGAGGCATGGCCACAGCTGACACAGTGGGCTACACCTTGGGAACGGAATTAAAAGGACTAGTACGGTGTCTGCTCGGCTCCCTTAATGTAGTGCGTTTGCAGTGAGCGTTCCAGAGCAGCTCCATTACAAGCTTTAAATTGGCTTCAGGGCATCTTTTGAGCTACTGGCCCCAGGAAACCAAATGATGTGCTGGGAGTGCAGATTTCCCAACCAAAAATGGATTTATTTCTTGCTGTGATTTTTAAAATAAAATAAAAATCGGGTCACTTGGGGCCTTTATAAAAGGAGAAATGCTCAAGTTTATTTTTGCTCCAAACTAGGCGGAGGGAAGATAGGGTGCAGGTCTTTAAAATATTAGGTCGAAGTAAGCAAGCTATTTAACACGGATATTGAGTGTATGACTCGCGGACCTGGGTACAAAGTTCACATGTCATGAACAAGATTAGAATCGCTCCCTCCTTCCCCCTCCCACCCGCCCGCCAGCAACAGGACAGTGGACATGTGGGAGGTAAACAAAATGTTGGGAAAACTCAGCAGGCCAGGCATCTGTGTAGAGAACAGATAATGTACTCGTATGAAATGTATTTGTTTTGTCTTAAATCACTTCACCCTGTGAAGCGCCTTGGGGCATTTTACTACATTAAAGGCGCTATATAAATTATCATAGGCAGTCCCCCGGAATCGAGGAAGACTTGCTTCCACTCTTAAAGCGAGTCCTTTGGTGGCTGAACAGTCCAATGAGAGCCACAGACCCTGTCACAGATGGGACAGAATTCGTCGGGAGAAAGGGGGGGCGGGGGTGGGCGGGACTGGTTTGCCGCGCGCTCCTTCTGCCTGCGCCTGACCTCTTCACGCTCTCGGCGTTAAGATTCGAAGAGCTCAGCGCCCTCCCGGATGCACTGTCTCCACCTAGGGCGGTCTTCGGCCAGGGACTCCCAGGTATCAGTGGGGATGTTGCACTTTACCAGGGAAGCTTTGAGGGTGTCCTTGCAACGTTTCCGCTGCCCACCTTTGGCTCGTTTGCCATGAAGGAGCTCAGCGTAGAGCAATTGCTTTGGGAGTCTCGTGTTATTGTTTCAGAATAAGATCCGTCAGATTTCCAGCATCTGCAGTATTTTTTTTTAAAAAGGAGCTGGATTGATACCTGTTGAAAAGGGGGATTGAGGATTATGGTGACATTAATGGGGAGCGGGCAGGGAAGTGGAGCTGAGTCCATGATCAGATCAGCCATGATCTTATTAAACAGCGGAGCAGGCTCGGGGGCCCAAATGGCATACTCCTCCTATTTCTTATGTTCTTATATAGCGCCTTACCATGTCCTCGGCACATCCCACAGTGCTTCACAGCCAGCGAGTTATTTTTGCAGTGCCGTCGCTGTTGTATTGCAGGCAAACATGCGGCCAATTTGCACACAGTAAGTCTCTCCAACATTGAGGTGAATGACTAGTTAGTCGTTGGTGGTGATGGTTGCAGGGTAAATGTTGATCAGTGCATTCAGGGAAATCCTCTGCTTTTCTTCAAACAGTGCCGTGCAATCATCTTGCGTCTACCTGCGAGGGAATACGAGGCTGTGAATTAATCTGAAAGATGGTGACTCTGAACATGCAGCGCTCCCTCAGTACAGCACTGGGAGTGTCGGCCTAGATTAGGTGCTCCAGTTCTGGAGTAGCGCAAAAGTGATGCCATGTGAAATGGCACTATATAAATGCACATTCGTTCTTTGTCTGCTTATCCGAGATAGCGATCCAAAATTTTCAATTTGCATCTGAAACATTAAGCATAGGAAGTGAGGGCCGAAAAATTTCTATAGTTTGAGGTTTGCCTGCTAAGTGTCGGTGTAAAGAACTGGGCATTTCTTGCTTCTTTGTGGATCTTGCAAGCATTGCATTCTGTAATTATTGTTGAGCCCTGCCATTCAGTATGGATCTTGTGCTGTTGAGTGCAGAAGTCAAGAGACATGTTGTAACATGATTTTCAGCAACGTTCAAGGAAACAAAAGATTTAATTAGGGAAGGCTGCAAAGTTCCACTTCTGACTCTACCCCCCTCCACCTGCAGAAAGTGACTCCATTCGACCCAATCGACTTCAATAACCCAATTATACTGGAACCTGCAAATCATAAGTGCATAGTTTTTTTTTCAAAGACAATTTTTCAAATGCATTGTAAATCATGACCTAAGAAATCGGAACAGGAGTAGGCCATACGGCCCCTCGCCTGCTCTGTCATTCAACAAGATCATGGCTGATCTGATCATGGACTCAGCTTCACTTCCCTGTCCGCTCCCCATAACCCCTTATCCCCTTATCATTTAAGAAACTGTCTATTTCTGTCTTAAATTTATTCAATGTCCCAACTTCCACAGCTCTGAGGCAGCAAATTCCACAGATTTACAACCCTCAGAAGAAATTTCTCCTCGCCTCAGTTTTAAATGCGTGGCCCCTTATTCTAAGATCATGCCCTCTAGTTCTAGTCTCCCCCATCAGTGGAAACATCCACCTTGTCAAGCCCCCTCATCTTATACGTTTCGATAAGATCACCCCTCATTTTTCTGAATTCCCATGAGCAGAGGCCCAACTTACTCAACCTTTCCTCATAAGTCAACCCCCTCATCACTGGAATCAACCGAGTGAACCTTCTCTGAACTGCCTCCAAAGCAAGTATATCCTTTTGGAAATATGGAAATCAGAACTGCGCGCAGTATTCCAGGTGTGGCCTCACCAATATCTAATATAGCTGTAGTAAAACTTCCCTGCTTTTATACTCCATCCCCTTTGCAATAAAAGCCAAGATACCATTGGCCTTCCTGATCACTTGCTATATCATGTGATGGATAGCAGTACCATTATTAAAGATGGCATAGAATCATCGATTGGTTACAGCGCAGAAGGCGGCCATTCAGCCTGTCGAGCCTGTGCTGGCCCTCCACTAGTTCCCCCCGCCCCCCCCTCATTGGCGTCTTTCGTAAAGCAAGATGCACATTATGACGGAGCAATTACCAGGGAAGGGAGAGATTCCCTGGCAACATTAGAAGAGGTGCAGGAGAGATTTTCCAGTGCCTTGGCCAAGTCTATCAAAACGGATTAAACTGGTAATTTATCTCATTGCATGGGATCTTGCTGTTTGCAAGTTGGCTGCCAAATATGCCTGCAAAACAATGTCCTTCGTTGGTTGCAAAGCGGTTTGGGGTGTCCGGAGGATGTGAAATGTGTTATTTAAATGCACAGTCTTTTTATCTTGAGTATTTTTAATTTGCGCCACCTTTTACATCGAGCATCATTTATTCCGTCAAACTGAGGGATGTCAGTGGTGGGATGAAACATTTTTCTGCTTTTAGCTACCGGTGGTGAGGAAAGAAACCCCCACAGTTGCCCACGCAGCACTTCAAAGCAGTTAGTTGTAAGGTAAGATGCGATATAAATACAAGTTCTTTCTGCCCTTTCACTGCCAGCACCAAGCTTCGAGGCGAGGTATAGCATTGATTGGATGTAAAGTCCATTCTGCTGCACTCTAAGCGTATGCTTGAACCCTGCCTCAGAAGGCCACTGCTGCAATACTTTGATTATCTCTATCTATTATCCTGGCGAGCTCTGGGGAAAGATCCACTGCCGATTCGGTGCTGAATTCAGTTTTATGCTGCGGGCCCACACCCATTTGGTATTTGGGTTGAGAATAAGAAAAGGGCATTTGCCCGTTAAAGTACATTACTATAGCACGGCAACTTGCTGAGCAAAGAAACCAGGCTCATTTTGAGCGGCACTGATGTTTTATTGAACATGGCAGATTGTTTCAAACATTTGGCTCGCGTAAAGAAATCCTTCCTCATGGCTATTTCAAAGCTGCTTTTTTGTTCATTTATACCTGGCAGTGAAAGGTAAACTCTTAAGTCAAGACAATGAGATCCTACTGCCCATACTCTTCAGTTTTAACACTCTTTTAAAAATGTCCAACTCTAGGGATTGCCCATGTTGCTCCCACTCCTCTCACTCTCTTTCTCTCCCTCTCTTTTTCTCTCTCTCTCCTCTCTCAACATTCCCCCTCCCCCTCTCCACATTCCCCCTCCCCCTCTCCACATTCCCCCTCCCCCTCTCCACATTCCCCCTCCCCCTCTCCACATTCCCCCTCCCCCTCTCCACATTCCCCCTCCCCCTCTCCACATTCCCCCTCCCCCTCTCCACATTCCCCCCTCCCCCTCTCCACATTCCCCCTCCCCCTCTCCACATTCCCCCTCCCCCTCTCCACATTCCCCCTCCCCCTCTCCACATTCCCCCTCCCCCTCTCCACATTCCCCCTCCCCCTCTCCACATTCCCCCTCCCCCTCTCCACATTCCCCCTCCCCCTCTCCACATTCCCCCTCCCCCTCTCCACATTCCCCCTCCCCCTCTCCACATTCCCCCTCCCCCTCTCCACATTCCCCCTCCCCCTCTCCACATTCCCCCTCCCCCTCTCCACATTCCCCCTCCCCCTCTCCACATTCCCCCTCCCCCCTCCCACATTCCCCCTCCCCTCCCCCACATTCCCCCCTCCCTCCCCCGACATTCCCCCTCCCCTCCCCCCGACATTCCCCCTCCCTCCCCCGACATTCCCCCTCCCTCCCGACATTCCCCCCTCCCTCCCCCGACATTTCCCCCTCCCTCCCCCGACATTCCCCCCTCCCTCCCCCCCGACATCCCCCCCTCCCTCCCCCGACATTCCCCCCCTCCC
>NW_027253589.1:0-14239 GCF_044704955.1 Pristiophorus japonicus | reverse complement strand
ACTCTCACTCACTCTCACTCTCACTCTCCCTCACTCTCACTCACTCTCACTCTCACTCTCTCTGACTCTCACTCTCACTCACTCTCACTCTCTCTCACTCTCTCTCACTTTCACTCTCACTCTCACTCACTCTCTCTCACTCTCTCTCACTCTCACTCTCACTCTCACTCACTCTCACCTCACTCACTCTCACTCACTCTCACTCTCACTCTCACTCACTCTCACACTCACTCACTCTCAATCTCACTCAATCTCACTCACTCTCACTCACTCTCACTCACACCCAGTCTCACTCTCACTCACACTCACTCTCACTCACTCTCACTCACTCTCACTCTCTCTGACTCTCATTCACTCTCACGCTCACTCTCACTCACTCTCACTCTCTCTCTCTTTGACTCTCACTCTCACTCACTCTCACTCTCTCTCACTCTCTCTCACTTTCACTCTCACTCACTCTCACACTCGCTCTCACACTCACGCACTCTCACTCTCACTCTCAGTTACTCTCTCTCACACTCACACTCAATCTCACTCACTCTCTCTCACTCTCACTCTCACTCACTCACACTCACTCTCGCTCTCACTCTCACTCACTCTCACTCACTCTCACTCTCACTCTCACTCACTTTCACTCACTCTCTCTCACTCTCACTCTCACTCTCACTCTCACTCACTCTCACTCTCATTCTCACTCTCTTTCTCACTCACTCTCACTCACTTTCACTCTCACTCACTCTCACTCACTCTCACTCTCACTCACTCTCACACTCACTCACACTCACTCACTCTCACTCTCACTCACTCTCACTCTCACTCTCTTGCACTCTCACTCGCACTCACTCTCAATCTCACTCTCACTCTTACTCACTCTCACTCCCTCTCACTCACTCTCACTCACTCTCACTCTCACTCTCCCTCAATCACACTCACTCTCACTCTCACTCTCTCTGACTCTCACTCTCACTCACTCTCACTCTCTCTCACTCTCTCTCACTTTCACTCTCACTCTCACTCACTCTCTCTCACTCTCTCTCACTCTCACTCTCACTCTCACTCTCTCGCACTCTCACTCTCACTCACTCTCAATCTCACTCTCACTCTTACTCACTCTCACTCCCTCTCACTCACTCTCACTCACTCTCACTCTCACTCTCACTCACTCTCACTTTCACTCACTCTCACTCTCCCTCTCAGTCACTCTCACTCACACTCACACTCACTCTCACTCACTCTCTCTCACTCTCACTCTCACTCACTCTCACTCATTCTCACTCTCACTCACTCTCACTCATTCTCACTCCCACTCTCACTCTCACTCACTCTCACTCTCACTCTCTCTCTCTCACTCACTCTCACTCTCACTCACTTTCACTCTCACTCTCACTCACTCTCACTCTCACTCACTCTCACTCACTCTCACTCTCACTCACTCTCACACTCACTCACACTCACACTCACTCACTCTCACTCTCACTCACTCTCACTCTCACTCTCACTCTCACTCTCTTGCA
This sequence comes from Pristiophorus japonicus, assembly GCF_044704955.1. Classification (NCBI taxonomy): domain Eukaryota; kingdom Metazoa; phylum Chordata; class Chondrichthyes; family Pristiophoridae; genus Pristiophorus; species Pristiophorus japonicus. The sequence goes on along the minus strand of NW_027253589.1, from coordinate 12,725 downwards.
CTCTCACTCGCACTCACTCTCAATCTCACTCTCACTCTTACTCACTCTCACTCCCTCTCACTCACTCTCACTCACTCTCACTCTCACTCTCCCTCACTCTCACTCACTCTCACTCTCACTCTCTCTGACTCTCACTCTCACTCACTCTCACTCTCTCTCACTCTCTCTCACTTTCACTCTCACTCTCACTCACTCTCTCTCACTCTCTCTCACTCTCACTCTCACTCTCACTCACTCTCACTCTCACTCTCACTCACTCTCACTCACTCTCACTCTCACTCACTCTCACACTCACTCACTCTCAATCTCACTCACTCTCACTCACTCTCACTCACACCCAGTCTCACTCTCACTCACACTCACTCTCACTCACTCTCACTCACTCTCACTCTCTCTGACTCTCATTCACTCTCACGCTCACTCTCACTCACTCTCACTCTCTCTCTCTTTGACTCTCACTCTCACTCACTCTCACTCTCTCTCACTCTCTCTCACTTTCACTCTCACTCACTCTCACACTCGCTCTCACACTCACGCACTCTCACTCTCCTCTCAGTCACTCTCACTCACACTCACACTCACTCTCATTCACTCTCTCTCACTCTCACTCTCACTCACTCTCACTCATTCTCCCTCCTCTCACTCTCACTCACTCTCACTCTCACTCTCACTCTCTCGCACTCTCACTCAATAGCACTCTCTCTCTTTGACTCTCACTCTCACTCTTCTCACTCTCTCACTCTCACTCTCACTCTCACTCACTCTCACTCATTCTCTCTCACTCACTCTCACACTTACTCTCACACTCACTCACTCTCACTCTCACTCTCAGTTACTCTCTCTCACACTCATACTCAATCTCACTCACTCTCTCTCACTCTCACTCTCACTCACTCACACTCACTCTCGCTCTCAATCTCACTCACTCTCACTCACTCTCACTCTCACTCTCACTCAGTTTCACTCACTCTCTCTCACTCTCACTCTCACTCACTCTCACTCATTCTCACTCTCACTCACTCTCACTCACTCTCACTCACTCTCACTCTCACTCACTCTCACTCACTCTCACTCTCACTCTCACTCTCTCTCTCTCACTCACTCCCACTCTCACTCACTTTCACTCTCACTCTCACTCACTCTCACTCACTCTCACTCACTCTCACTCTCACTCACTCACACTCACTCACACTCACACTCACTCACTCTCACTCTCACTCACTCTCACTCTCACTCTCTCGCACTCTCACTCAATATCACTCTCTCTCTTTGACTATCACTCTCACTCATCTCACTCTCTCTCACTCTCACTCTCACTCTCACTCACTCTCACTCATTCTCTCTCACTCACTCTCACACTTACTCTCACACTCACTTACTCTCACTCTCACTCTCAGTCACTCTCTCTCACACTCTCACTCACTCTCTCTCACTCTCACTCTCAGTCACTCTCACTCATTCTCACTCTCACTCACTCTCACTCATTCTCACTCCCACTCTCACTCTCACTCACTCTCACTCTCACTCTCACTCTCTCTCTCTCACTCACTCTCACCCGCACTCACTTTCACTCTCACTCTCACTCACTGTCACTCTCACTCTCACTCACTCTCACTCACTCTCACTCTCACTCACTCTCACACTCACTCACACTCACACTCACTCACTCTCACTCTCACTCACTCTCACTCTCACTCTCACTCTCTTGCACTCTCACTCGCACTCACTCTCAATCTCACTCTCACTCTTACTCACTCTCACTCCCTCTCACTCACTCTCACTCACTCTCACTCTCACTCTCCCTCACTCTCACTCACTCTCACTCTCACTCTCTCTGACTCTCACTCTCACTCACTCTCACTCGCTCTCACTCTCTCTCACTTTCACTCTCACTCTCACTCACTCTCTCTCACTCTCTCTCACTCTCACTCTCACTCTCACTCACTCTCACTCACTCTCACTCACTCTCACTCTCACTCTCACTCACTCTCACACTCACTCACTCTCAATTTCACTCAATCTCACTCCTCTCACTCACTCTCACTCACACCCAGTCTCACTCTCACTCACACTCACTCTCACTCACTCTCACTCACTCTCACCCTCTCTGACTCTCATTTACTCTCACGCTCAATCTCACTCACTCTCACTCTCTCTCTCTTTGACTCTCACTCTCACTCACTCTCACTCTCTCTCACTCTCTCCCACTTTCACTCTCACCCACTCTCACACTCGCTCTCACACTCACGCACTCTCACTCTCACTCACTCTCTCTCACTCTCACTCACTCTCACTCATTCTCACTCTCACTCACTCTCACTCATTCTCACTCCCACTCTCACTCTCACTCACTCTCACTCTCGCTCTCACTCTCTCTCTCTCACTCACTCTCACTCTCACTCACTCTCACACTCACTCACTATCACTCACTCTCACTCTCTTGCACTCTCACTCGCACTCACTCTCAATCTCACTCTCACTCTTACTCACTCTCACTCCCTCTCACTCACTCTCACTCACTCTCACTCTCACTCTCCCTCACTCTCACTCACTCTCACTCTCACTCTCTCTGACTCTCACTCTCACTCACTCTCACTCTCTCTCACTCTCTCTCACTTTCACTCTCACTCTCACTCACTCTCTCTCAATCTCTCTCACTCTCACTCTCACTCTCACTCTCTCGCACTCTCACTCTCACTCACTCTCAATCTCAATCTCACTCTTACTCACTCTCACTCCCACTCACTCACTCTCACTCTCACTCTCACTCACTCTCACTTTCACTCACTCTCACTCTCCCTCTCAGTCACTCTCACTCTCACTCACTTTCACTCTCACTCTCACTCACTCTCACTCTCACTCACTCTCACTCACTCTCACTCACTCTCACACTCACTCACACTCACACTCACTCACTCTCACTCTCACTCACTCTCACTCTCACTCTCACTCTCTTGCACTCTCACTCGCACTCACTCTCAATTTCACTCTCACTCTTACTCACTCTCACTCCCTCTCACTCACTCTCACTCACTCTCACTCTCACTCTCCCTCACTCTCACTCACTCTCACTCTCACTCTCTCTGACTCTCACTCTCACTCACTCTCACACTCTCTCACTCTCTCTCACTTTCACTCTCACTCTCACTCACTCTCTCTCACTACCTCTCACTCTCACTCTCACTCACTCTCACTCTCACTCACTCTCACTTACTCTCACTTTCACTCTCACTCACTCTCACACTCACTCACTCTCAATCTCACTCACTCTCACTCACTCTCACTCTCACCCAGTCTCACTCTCACTCACACTCACTCTCACTCACTCTCACTCACTCTCACTCTCTCTGACTCTCATTCACTCTCACGCTCACTCTCACTCACTCTCACTCTCTCTCTCTCTTTGACTCGCACTCTCTCACTCTCACTCTCTCTAACTCTCTCACTTTCACTCTCACTCACTCTCACACTCGCTCTCACACTCACGCACTCTCACTCTCCCTCTCAGTCACTCTCACTCACACTCACACTCACTCTCACTCACTCTCTCTCACTCTCACTCTCACTCACTCTCACTCATTCTCACTCTCACTCACTCTCACTCACTCTCACTCTCACTCACTCTCACTCACTCTCACTCTCACTCTCACTCTCTCTCTCTCACTCACTCTCACTCTCACTCACTTTCACTCTCACTCTCACTCACTCTCACTCTCACTCACTCTCACTCACTCTCACTCTCACTCACTCTCACACTCACTCACACTCACACTCACTCACTCTCACTCTCACTCACTCTCACTCTCACTCTCACTCTCTCGCACTCTCACTCAATAGCACTCTCTCTCTTTGACTCTCACTCTCACTCTTCTCACTCTCTCTCACTCTCACTCTCACTCTCACTCACTCTCACTCATTCTCTCTCACTCACTCTCATACTTACTCTCACACTCACTCACTCTCACTCTCACTCTCAGTTACTCTCTCTCACACTCACACTCAATCTCACTCACTCTCACAAACTCTCATTCTCAGCCACTCTCACTCACTCTCTCTCACTCACTCTCACACTCACACTCATTCTCACTCACTCTCACTCTCACTCTCACTCTCTCTCTCACTCACTCTCACTCACTTTCACTCTCACTCTCACTCACTCTCACTCTCACTCACTCTCACTCACTCTCACTCTCTCTCACTTTCACTCTCACTCTCACTCTCACTCTCTCGCACTCTCACTCAATAGCACTCTCTCTCTTTGACTCTCACTCTCACTTTTCTCACTCTCTCTCACTCTCACTCTCACTCTCACTCACTCTCACTCATTCTCTCTCACTCACTCTCATACTTACTCTCACACTCACTCACTCTCACTCTCACTCTCAGTTACTCTCTCTCACACTCACACTCAATCTCACTCACTCTCACAAACTCTCATTCTCAGCCACTCTCACTCTCACTCTCTCTCACTTTCACTCTCACTCTCACTCACTCTCACTCACTCTCTCTCACTCACTCTCACACTCACACTCACTCTCACTCACTCTCACTCTCACTCTCACTCTCTCTCTCACTCACTCTCACTCACTTTCACTCTCACTCTCACTCACTCTCACTCTCACTCACTCTCACTCACTCTCACTCTCGCTCACTCTCACTCTCACACTCTCTCACTTTCACTCACACTCACCATAGCTTACTCTCACTCACTCTCACTCTCACTCTCACACTCACTCTCTCTCACTCTCACTCCCTCTCACTCACTCTCACTCACTCTCACTCTCACTCACTCTCACTTTCACTCACTCTCACTCTCCCTCTCAGTCACTCTCACTCACACTCACACTCACTCTCACTCACTCTCTCTCACTCTCACTCTCACTCACTCTCACTCATTCTCACTCTCACTCACTCTCACTCATTCTCACTCCCACTCTCACTCTCACTCACTCTCACTCTCACTCTCACTCTCTCTCTCTCACTCACTCTCACTCTCACTCACTTTCACTCTCACTCTCACTCACTCTCACTCTCACTCTCTTGCACTCTCACTCGCACTCACTCTCAATCTCACTCTCACTCTTACTCACTCTCACTCCCTCTCACTCACTCTCACTCACCTCTCACTCTCACTCTCACTCACTCTCACTCTCACTCTCTCTCACTCTCTCTCACTTTCACTCTCACTCTCACTCACTCTCTCTCACTCTCTCTCACTCTCACTCTCAATCTCACTCTCTCGCACTCTCACTCTCACTCACTCTCAATCTCACTCTCACTCTTACTCACTCTCACTCCCTCTCACTCACTCTCACTCACTCTCACTCTCACTCACTCTCACTTTCACTCACTCTCACTCTCCCTCTCACTCACTCTCACTCATTCTCACTCCCACTCTCACTCTCACTCACTCTCACTCTCACTCTCACTCTCTCTCTCTCACTCACTCTCACCCTCACTCACTTTCACTCTCACTCTCATTCACTCTCACTCTCACTCACTCTCACTCACTCTCACTCACTCTCACACTCACTCACACTCACTCTCACTCACGCTCACTCTCACTCACTCTCACTCTCTCTCTCTTTGACTCTCACTCTCACTCACGCTCACTCTCTCTCACTCTCTCTCACTTTCACTCTCACTCACTCTCACACTCGCTCTCACACTCACGCACTCTCACTCTTACTCTCAGTTACTCTCTCTCACACTCACACTCAATCTCACTCACTCTCTCTCACTCTCACTCTCACTCACTCACACTCACTCTCGCTCTCACTCTCACTCACTCTCACTCACTCTCACTCTCACTCTCACTCACTTTCACTCACTCTCTCTCACTCTCACTCTCACTCTCACTCTCACTCTCACTCACTCTCACTCTCATTCTCACTCTCTCTCTCACTCACTCTCACTCACTTTCACTCTCACTCTCACTCACTCTCACTCTCACTCACTCTCACTCACTCTCACTCGCACTCACTCTCACACTCACTCACACTCACACTCACTCACTCTCAATCGCACTCACTCTCACTCACTCTCACTCTCAACCAGTCTCACTCTCACACACACTCACTCTCACTCACTCTCACTCTCACTCACTCTCACTCACTCTCACTCTCACTCACTCGCACTCACTCTCACTCTCACTCACTCTCTCTCACTCTCACTCACGCTCACTCACTGTAACTGTCACTCTCACTCACTCACTCTCACTCTCACTCTCACTCTCACTCTCTCTCAATCTCACTCTCACTCACTCTCACTCTCACTCTCTCTGACTTTCACTCTCACTCACTCTCACTCTCTCTCACTCTCTCTCACTTTCACTCTCACTCTCACTCACTCTCACTCACTCTCTCTCACTCACTCTCACACTCACTCTCACACTCACACTCACTCTCACACTCACTCACTCTCACGCTCACTCTCTCTCACTCTCTCTCACTCTCACTCTCACTCTCACTCACTCTCACGCTCACTCACTCTCAATCTCACTCACTCTCACACACTCTCATTCTCAGCCACTCTCACTCTCACTCTCTCTCACTTTCACTCTCACTCTCACTCACTCTCACTCACTCTCTCTCACTCACTCTCACACTCACTCTCACACTCACACTCACTCTCATTCACTCTCACTCTCACTCTCACTCTCACTCTCACTCACTCTCACTCTCACTCTCACTCTCTCTCTCTCACTCACTCTCACCCTCACTCACTTTCACTCTCACTCTCACTCACTCTCACTCTCACTCACTAACACTCACTCTCACACTCACTCACACTCACTCTCACTCACGCTCACTCTCACTCACTCTCACTCTCTCTCTCTTTGACTCTCACTCTCACTCACGCTCACTCTCTCTCACTCTCTCTCACTTTCACTCTCACTCACTCTCACACTCGCTCTCACACTCACGCACTCTCACTCTCACTCTCAGTTACTCTCTCTCACACTCACACTCAATCTCACTCACTCTCTCTCACTCTCACTCTCACTCACTCACACTCACTCTCGCTCTCACTCTCACTCACTCTCACTCTCACTCTCACTCACTTTCACTCACTCTCTCTCACTCTCACTCTCACTCTCACTCTCACTCTCACTCACTCTCACTCTCACTCTCACTCACTCTCACTCTCACTCACTCTCACTCACTCTCACTCTCACTCACTCTCACACTCACTCACACTCACACTCACTCACTCTCAATCTCACTCACTCTCACTCACTCTCACTCTCACCCAGTCTCACTCTCACACACACTCACTCTCACTCACTCTCACTCTCACTCACTCGCACTCACTCTCACTCTCACTCACTCTCTCTCACTCTCACTCACGCTCACTCACTGTAACTGTCACTCTCACTCACTCACTCTCACTCTCACTCTCACTCTCTCTCAATCTCACTCTCACTCACTCTCACTCTCACTCTCTCTGAATTTCACTCTCACTCACTCTCACTCTCTCTCACTCTCTCTCACTTTCACTCTCACTCTCACTCACTCTCACTCACTCTCTCTCACTCACTCTCACACTCACTCTCACACTCACACTCACTCTCACACTCACTCACTCTCACGCTCACTCTCTCTCACTCTCTCTCACTCTCACTCTCATTCTCACTCACTCTCACGCTCACTCACTCTCAATCTCACTCACTCTCACACACTCTCATTCTCAGCCACTCTCACTCTCACTCTCTCTCACTTTCACTCTCACTCTCACTCACTCTCACTCACTCTCTCTCACTCACTCTCACACTCACTCTCACACTCACACTCACTCTCACTCACTCTCACTCTCACTCTCACTCTCTCTCACTCACTCTCACTCACTTTCACTCTCACTCTCACTCACTCTCACTCTCACTCACTCTCACTCTCACTCACTCTCACTCTCACTCTCACTCTCTCTCACTCTCACTTTCGCTCACTCTCACTCTCACACTCTCTCACTTTCACTCACACTCACCATAGCTTACTCTCTCTCACTCTCACTCTCACTCTCACACTCACTCTCTCTCACTCTCACTCTCGCTCACTCACTCTCATTCTATCTCTCACTCTTACTCACTCTCACTACCTCTCACTCACTCTCACTCACTCTCACTCTCACTCTCACTCACTCTCACTTTCACTCACTCTCACTCTCCCTCTCAGTCACTCTCACTCACACTCACACTCACTCTCACTCACTCTCTCTCACTCTCACTCTCACTCACTCTCACTCATTCTCACTCTCACTCACTCTCACTCATTCTCACTCCCACTCTCACTCTCACTCACTCTCACTCTCACTCTCACTCTCTCTCTCTCACTCACTCTCACTCTCACTCACTTTCACTCTCACTCTCACTCACTCTCACTCTCACTCACTCTCACTCACTCTCACTCTCACTCACTCTCACACTCACTCACACTCACTCACTCTCACTCTCACTCACTCTCACTCTCACTCTCACTCTCACTCTCTTGCACTCTCACTCTCACTCACTCTCACTCACTCTCACTCTCACTCTCACTCACTCTCACTCACTCTCTCTCACTCTCACTCTCACTCACTCTCACTCTCTCTCACTCTCTCTCACTTTCACTCTAACTCTCACTCACTCTCTCTCACTCTCTCTCACTCTCACTCTCACTCACACTCTCTCGCACTCTCACTCTCACTCACTCTCAATCTCACTCTCACTCTTACTCACTCTCACTCCCTTTCACTCACTCTCACTCACTCTCACTCACTCTCACTCTCACTCACTCTCACTTTCACTCACTCTCACTCTCCCTCTCAGTCACTCTCACTCACACTCACACTCACTCTCACTCACTCTCTCTCAGTCTCACTCTCAGTCACTCTCACTCATTCTCACTCTTACTCACTCTCACTCATTCTCACTCCCACTCTCACTCTCACTCACTCTCACTCTCACTCTCACTCTCTCTCTCTCACTCACTCTCACCCTCACTCACTTTCACTCTCACTCTCACTCACTCTCACTCTCACTCACTCTCACTCACTCTCACTCTCACTCACACTCACACTCACTCACACTCACACTCACTCACTCTCACTCACTCTCACTCTCACTCTCACTCTCTTGCACTCTCACTCGCACTCACTCTCAATCTCACTCTCACTCTTACTCACACTTACTCACTCTCACTCACTCTCACTCTCACTCACTCTCACTCACTCTCACTCTCACTCACTCTCACACTCACTCACACTCACTCACTCTCACTCTCACTCACTCTCACTCTCACTCTCACTCTCTTGCACTCTCACTCGCACTCACTCTCAATCTCACTCTCACTCTTACTCACTCTCACTCCCTCTCAGACACTCTCACTCACTCTCACTCTCACTCTCACTCACTCTCACTCTCACTCTCTCTGACTCTCACTCTCACTCACTCTCACTCTCTCTCACTCTCTCTCACTTTCACTCTAACTCTCACTCACTCTCTCTCACTCTCTCTCACTCTCACTCTCACTCTCTCGCACTCTCACTCTCACTCACTCTCAATCTCACTCTCACTCTTACTCACTCTCACTCCCTTTCACTCACTCTCACTCACTCTCACTCTCACTCTCACTCACTTTCACTCACTCTCTCTCACTCTCACTCTCACTCTCACTCACTCACACTCTCATTCTCACTCTCTCTCTCACTCACTCTCACTCACTTTCACTCTCACTCGCACTCACTCTCACTCTCACTCACTCTCACTCACTCTCACTCTCACTCACTCTCACACTCACTCACACCCACACGCACTCACTCTCAATCTCACTCACTCTCACTCACTCTCACTCTCACCCAGTCTAACTCTCACACACACTCACTCTCACTCACTCTCACTCTCACTCACTCGCACTCACTCTCACTCTCACTCTCTCTCACTCTCACTCACGCTCACTCACTGTAACTGTCACTCTCACTCACTCACTCTCACTCTCACTCTCACTCTCTCTCAATCTCACTCTCACTCACTCTCACTCTCACTCTCTCTGACTTTCACTCTCACTCACTCTCACTCTCTCTCACTCTCTCTCACTTTCACTCTCACTCTCACTCACTCTCACTCACTCTCACTCACTCTCTCTCACTCACTCTCACACTCACTCTCACACTCACACTCACTCTCACACTCACTCACTCTCACGCTCACTCTCTCTCACTCTCTCTCACTCTCACTCTCACTCTCACTCACTCTCACGCTCACTCACTCTCAATCTCACTCACTCTCACACACTCTCATTCTCAGCCACTCTCACTCTCACTCTCTCTCACTTTCACTCTCACTCTCACTCACTCTCACTCACTCTCTCTCACTCACTCTCACACTCACTCTCACACTCACACTCACTCTCACTCACTCTCACTCTCACTCTCTCTCACTCACTCTCACTCACTTTCACTCTCACTCTCACTCACTCTCACTCTCACTCACTCTCACTCACTCTCACTCTCACTCACTCTCACTCTCACTCTCACTCTCTCTCACTCTCACTCTCGCTCACTCTCACTCTCACACTCTCTCACTTTCACTCACACTCACCATAGCTTACTCTCTCTCACTCTCACTCTCACTCTCACACTCACTCTCTCTCACTCTCACTCTCGCTCACTCACTCTCATTCTATCTCTCACTCTTACTCACTCTCACTCCCTCTCACTCACTCTCACTCACTCTCACTTTCACTCTCACTCACTCTCACTTTCACTCACTCTCACTCTCCCTCTCAGTCACTCTCACTCACACTCACACTCACTCTCACTCACTCTCTCTCACTCTCACTCTCACTCACTCTCACTCATTCTCACTCTCACTCACTCTCACTCATTCTCACTCCCACTCTCACTCTCACTCACTCTCACTCTCACACTCACTCTCTCTCTCTCACTCACTCTCATTCTCACTCACTTTCACTCTCACTCTCACTCACTCTCACTCTCACTCACTCTCACTCACTCTCACTCTCACTCACTCTCACACTCACTCACACTCACTCACTCTCACTCTCACTCACTCTCACTCTCACTCTCTTGCACTCTCACTCGCACTCACTCTCAATCTCACTCTCACTCTTACTCACTCTCACTCCCTCTCACTCACTCTCACTCACTCTCACTCTCACTCTCACTCACTCTCACTCTCACTCTCTCTGACTCTCACTCTCACTCACTCTCACTCTCTCTCACTCTCTCTCACTTTCACTCTCACTCTCACTCACTCTCTCTCACTCTCTCTCACTCTCACTCTCACTCTCACTCACTCTCACTCTCACTCACTCTCACTCACTCTCACTCTCACTCTCACTCACTCTCACACTCACTCACTCTCAATCTCACTCAATCTCACTCACTCTCACTCACTCTCACTCACACCCAGTCTCACTCTCACTCACTCTCACTCACTCTCACTCACTCTCACTCTCTCTTACTCTCATTCACTCTCACGCTCACTCTCACTCACTCTCACTCTCTCTCTCTTTGACTCTCACTCTCAATCACTCTCACTCTCTCTCACTCTCTCTCACTCTCACTCTCACTCTTACTCACTCTCACTCCCACTCACTCACTCTCACTCACTCTCACTCTCACTCTCACTCACTCTCACTTTCACTCAATCTCACTCTCCCTCTCAGTCACTCTCACTCACACTCACACTCACTCTCACTCATTCTCTCTCAATCTCACTCTCACTCACTCTCACTCATTCTCACTCTCACTCACTCTCACTCATTCTCACTCCCACTCTCACTCTCACTCACTCTCACTCTCACTCTCACTCTCTCTCTCTCACTCACTCTCACTCTCACTCACTTTCACTCTCACTCTCACTCACTCTCACTCACTCTCACTCTCACTCACTCTCACTCACTCTCACTCTCACTCACTCTCACACTCACTCACACTCACTCACTCTCACTCAATCTCACTCTCACTCTCACTCTCTTGCACTCTCACTCGCACTCACTCTCAATCTCACTCTCACTCTTACTCACTCTCACTCCCTCTCACACTCACTCTCGCTCACTCTCACTCTCACTCTCCCTCACTCTCACTCACTCACTCTCATTCTCACTCTCACTCACTCTCACTCTCAATCTCACTCTCACTCTCAATCTCACTCTCACTCACTATCACTCTCACTCTCACTCACTCTCACTCTCACTCTCTCTCACTCTCACTCTCACTCTCACTCTCACTCACTCTCACTCTCACTCTCACTCTCTCGCACTCTCACTCAATAGCACTCTCTCTCTTTGACTCTCACTCTCACTCTTCTCACTCTCTCTCACTCTCACTCTCACTCTCACTCACTCTCACTCATTCTCTCTCACTCACTCTCATACTTACTCTCACACTCACTCACTCTCACTCTCACTCTCAGTTACTCTCTCTCACACTCACACTCAATCTCACTCACTCTCACAAACTCTCATTCTCAGCCACTCTCACTCTCACTCTCTCTCACTTTCACTCTCACTCTCACTCACTCTCACTCACTCTCTCTCACTCACTGTCACACTCACACTCACTCTCACTCACTCTCACTCTCACTCTCACTCTCTCTCTCACTCACTCTCACTCACTTTCACTCTCACTCTCACTCACTCTCACTCTCACTCACTCTCACTCACTCTCACTCTCGCTCACTCTCACTCTCACACACTCTCACTTTCACTCACACTCACCATAGCTTA
>NW_027253587.1:0-14240 GCF_044704955.1 Pristiophorus japonicus | reverse complement strand
GTGGGGGTGTGTGTGTGTGGGGTGGGGGTGTGTGTGTGTGGGGTGGGAGTGTGTGTGTGTGGGGTGGGAGTGTGTGTGTGTGGGGTGGGGGTGTGTGTGTGTGGGGTGGGGGTGTGTGTGTGTGGGGTGGGGGTGTGTGTGTGTGGGGTGGGGGTGTGTGTGTGTGTGGGGTGGGGGTGTGTGTGTGTGGGGTGGGGGTGTGTGTGTGTGTGGGGTGGGGGTGTTTGTGTGTGTGGGGGTGGGGGTGTTTGTGTGTGTGTGTGTGGGGGGGTGGTGTGTGTGGGGTGGGGGTGTGTGTGTGTGTGGGGTGGGGGTGTGTGTGTGTGGGGTGGGGGTGTGTGTGTGTGTGGGGTGGGGGTGTGTGTGTGTGTGGGGTGGGGGTGTGTGTGTGTGTGGGGTGGGGGTGTGTGTGTGTGTGGGGTGGGGGTGTGTGTGTGTGTGGGGTGGGGGTGTGTGTGTGTGGGGTGGGGGTGTGTGTGTGTGGGGTGGGGGTGTGTGTGTGTGGGGTGGGTGTGTGTGTGTGTGTGTGGGGTGGGGGTGTGTGTGTGTGTGTGGGGTGGGGGTGTGTGTGTGTGTGTGGGGTGGGGGTGTGTGTGTGGGGTGGGGGTGTGGGTGTGTGTGTGTGGGGTGGGGGTGTGGGTGTGTGTGTGTGGGGTGGGGGTGTGTGTGTGTGTGGGGTGGGGGTGTGTGTGTGTGTGGGGTGGGGGTGTGTGTGTGTGTAGGGTGGGGGTGTGTGTGTGTGTGGGGGGGGTGGTGTGTGTGGGGTGGGGGGGTGGTGTGTGTGGGGTGGGGGTGTGTGTGTGTGGGGTGGGTGTGTGTGTGTGTGGGGTGGGGGTGTGTGTGTGTGGGGTGGGGGTGTGTGTGTGTGGGGTGGGGGTGTGTGTGTGTGGGGTGGGGGTGTGTGTGTGTGGGGTGGGGGTGTGTGTGTGTGGGGTGGGGGTGTGTGTGTGTGTGTGGGGTGGGGGTGTGTGTGTGTGTGGGGTGGGGGTGTGTGTGTGTGTGGGGTGGGGGTGTGTGTGTGTGTGGGGTGGGGGTGTGTGTGTGTGTGTGTGGGGTGGGGGTGTGTGTGTGTGTGTGTGTGGGGTGGGGGTGTGTGTGTGTGGGGGGGGTGGTGTGTGTGGGGGGGGGGTGGTGTGTGTGGGGGGGGGGGTGTGTGGGGGGGGTGGTGTGGGGGGTGTGTGTGGCGTGGGAGGGGGGCGGGGGGGGTGGTGTGGGGGGTGTGTGTGGCGTGGGAGGGGGGCGTGTGCGTGGGAAGGGGGCGTGTGCGTGGGAGGGGGGCGTGTGCGTGGGAGGGGGGCGTGTGCGTGGGAGGGGGGCGTGTGCGTGGGAGGGGGGCGTGTGCGTGGGAGCGGGGCGTGTGCGTGGGAGCGGGGCGTGTGCGTGGGGGGGGGCATGTGCGTGGGGGGGGGGGTGCGTGGGGGAGGGGGTGTGTGTGCGTGGGGGGGGGGGTGCGTGGGGGAGGGGGTGTGTGTGCGTGGGAGGGGGGGGGGGTGTGCTGGAGGATGGTTTTTTTTGGGGGGGGTGTGGGGGGAGGTTGTGGAGGAGGGTGGGTGTGTGTGGGGGAGGGGATGGGGTGGGGGATGTTTGGAGCGGGGGGGATGTGTGTGAGGGGGGGTGGGTGTGTGTGGGGGGGGGTGGGTGTGTGAGGGGGGTGGGGAGGGGATGTGGGTGGGTGTGTGGGGGGGGATGGGGGTGGGGATGTTTTGAGGGGGGGTGGGTGTGTGTGGGGGAGGGGATGAGGGTGGGGGGGGGATGGGGGTGTGGGAGGGGGTGTGTGGGGGAGGGGGTGGGGGGGTGGGTGTGTGGGGGAGGGGATGGGTGGGTGCGTGGGGGAGGGGGTGGGTGTGTGGGGGTGGGGTGGGGGGATGTTTGGTGGGGGGGGTGGGTGTGTGGGGGAGGGGATGGGGGTGTGGGGTGGGGGGTGGGGTTGCGGGATGTTTGGAGGGGGGGGTGGGGGTGTGTGTGGGGTGGGTGGGTGTGTGAGGAGGGGAGGTGGTGGGTGTGTGAGGCGGGGGGAAGATATACAAGTATCAGTCCTGGCCTGAAACAACTCTTCAGTGTCTTTCTGGGTTTATTTGGTTAGGAATGGGCACTAACGAAAGACAAGTCGGTGAAACACATGGATTTGTGCCTTACTGTGGTAGACCAGGTCGCCGGTTCCCTCATAAAGCTGCAAGGATGCAGAGACAATGACAGCAGACAGGTAGGTAACGAATGTTGTAGCAGCGGTTAATGCTAAGGGTGCTTGTTGGGTAATCGCAGCTTCGCGAAAGCTAGGGGATAGTATTATTTTTTCAAAACATTGATCTTAAGACTACATACAGAGCAGTACACGCAGTCTTATTCCCTGAAAACTCCCGTGTAAAGTGAGCAATTGGCCTGTCCAGGTCATTCACGGTGCCCCTCCTCAAAGGGGTAGCTAAAGTTCCTACTGAGTGAAGCTTGATTAGCCTTATTTATACCATTTTTAGAAAAAGTAACCTTTATCATTAACTACAGAGGATGTACGACACAGATACAGACCATTCGGCCCATCCAATCCACGCCGGTGTATATGCTCCACTCGAGCCTCCTCCCATCTTTTCAGAGCATAACCCTCTGTTTCCTTCTCCCTCATACGCTTATCTAGCCTCCCCTTAAATACATCGATACTATTCGATTCAACCACTCCCTGTGGTAGCGAGTTCCACATTCTCACCACTCTCTGGGTAAAGAAGTTTCTTCTGAATTCCCGATTGGATTTTTTGGTGGTTATCTTCTAATGATGGCCTCTAGTTATGCTCTTCCCCACAAGTGGAAATATTCTCTCTGTATCCACTCTATCAAAACCTTTCATAATTTTAAAGACCTCTATTAGGTCACCCCTCAGCCCTTTTTCAAGAGAAAAGAGACCCAGCCTGTTCATCATTTCCTGATATGTATACCTTCGCATTTCTGATATCATCATTGTAAATCTTCTCTGCACCCTCTTTAGTGCTTCTATATCCTTTTTATAATGTGGGACCAGAACTGTACGAAGTACTCTTAAGTGTGGTTGAACTAAGGTTCGAAACTGGTTTAGTATAACTTCCCTACTTTTCAATTCTAAACCTCTAGAAATAAACCCTAGTACTTGGTTTGTTTTTATTAATGGCCTTGTTAACCTGTGTCGCAACTTTTAGTGATTTGTGTATTTGTACTCCGAGATCCCTTTGTTCCTCTATCCCAGCTAGACTTGCATCCTCCAAGTAATAAATGACCTCCCTATTCTGTTTTGAATTTCATTTGCCAATTATATGCCCATTCTACAAGTTTCTTAATGTCGTCCTGTAATTTGTTGCAATCGTACTCAGTATTGACTATTTGATATCATCCTCAAATTTAGAAATTGTGTTTTTGATTCCAAAGTCTAAATCGTTAATATAAATTGTGAACAACAGTCCCAGCACTGATCCTTGTGGAACACCACTACCCACCTTCTGCCACTATGAATAGCTACACTTTACCCCTACTCTTGGCTAGCTATCCATTCTGCTAATTGTCCTCTGACTCCGCATTCTCTGACCTTATTCATCAGTCTATTATGGGTTATGTTATCGAAGGCCTTTTGAAAATCTAGATAAATTACATTTACTGCATTATCATAGAAACATAGAAATTTACAGCGCAGAAGGAGGCCATTTCGGCCCATCGTGTCCGCGCCGGCCAACAAAGAGCCACACGGCCCTCGGTCACCAGCCCTGAAGGTTACATATAAACCTATGAACAATGACAGAAAGACAAAGAGCACCCAGCCCAACCAGTCCGCCTCACACAACTGCGACACCCCTTAAACTAAAACATGCTACACTCCACCCCAACCAGAGCCATGTGATCTGGGAGAAGCAAAAGCCAGATAAAAACCCAGGCCAATTTAGGGAGAAAAAATCTGGGAAAATTCCTCTCCGACCCATCCAGGCGATCGAAACTAGTCGAGGATCACCCTGGCCGTATTCTATTCCCTGCTGTACTTACCATCATATCTGCGCTGTCCAGTCTAATCCCAATTACCTGCAGGTTACTGCACTTTTAAGTGCCTGTCCAACCATCTCTTAAAAGTGGTGAGGGTTTCTGCATCCAACACTCTTCCAGATCCCTACAACCCTCTGCGTAAAGAACCCCCCCCCCCCCCGTCAAATCCCCTCTAAACCGTCCACCAACCACCTTAAAATATTCCCCCTCGTAATAGACCCCTCCACCAATGGAAATAGACCCTTACTATCCACTGTGTCCAGGCCCCTCAATATTTTGTACACCTCAATGAGGTCTCCTCTCAACCTCCTCTGTTCCAATGAGAACAAACCCAGCCTATCCAATCTGTCCTCATAACTAATATTCTCCATTCCAGGCAGCATCCTAGTAAATCTCCTCTGCACCCTCTCTAGTGCAATCATGTCCTTCCTATAATACAGCGACCAGAACTGCACGCAATACTCCAGTTGTGGCCTAACCAAAGTATTATACAATTTAAGCATAACCTCCCTGCTCTTATATTCTATGCCCTGGCCAATAAAGGCAAGCATTCCGTATGCCTTCTTAACCACCTTATCCACCTGGCCTGCTACTTTCAGGGATCTGTGGACAAGCACTCCAAGGTCCCTTTTGTTCATCTACACTATTAAGTGCCTAGCGCTTAATGTGTATACGGCTTGGCCCACCTGACCAGTAGATTGATATCCTCCTGCAGCCCATGACTTTCCTCTTCATTATCAACCACACAGCCAATTTTAGTATCGTCTGCAAACTTCTTAATCATATTCCCCATATTCAAATCTAAATGTTGTCTACCATTGTCTGCTCTCTCTGTTACCTCTTCAAAAAATTCAGTGAGGTTGGTCCAGCAAGACTTTCCCTTTTAAAATCCATGCTGACTATTCATGAATATATTTTTGGTTTCTAGTTCTTCTATTTTCTCCTTTCGTCAGGATTCTATTATTTACCCTACCACCGATGTTAAGCTGGCTGGTCTGTAATTCTCTGGACATGTTCTTAAATATAGGTATTATGTTATCTATCTGCCTGTCCTCTGACACTATTCCTTTTTCTAACAAATTATTAAATATGTGTAGTAATGCTTCTGCTATCTCTTCCCTAGATTCTTTCAAATTGCGTGGATACAATCCATTCGGACCACGGGTTTTATCCTTTGCGTTTGATTAGTTTATTTAATATATCCCCTCTTTTCATTTTAAATGTACTTATTTCATTACTAATCTCATCATTCAATATCACTAGCACATTGTCTAATTCTTACTCAGTTTTAATGTTATCCCCCTATTCAATGTCAAAAGATACTATATCCCTACAGTGCTCCATACTTTTGTATCCAATAAGGAATTCAGGAGAAACTTCTTTACCCAGAGTGGTTAGAATGTGGAACTCGCTACCACAAGGAGTAGTTGAGGTGAATAGTGTAGATACATTCAAGAAGAAGCTGGATAAGCACAAGTGGGAGAAAGGAATAGAGGGTTATGCTGATAGGGTGAGATAAAGAGGGATGGGAGGAGGCTTGTGTGGAGCATAAACACCAGCATGGATCTGTTGGGCCGAATGGCCTGTTTCAGTGCTGTAAATACTTACAATTTTGAGCTGTTTTTATAACTCATTTAGCACACTAACCTACTCTTGGTGATACAACTCCTTTACAGAAATGGGAACAAATTGAGAACAATGCAAAACTAAGGCATGTGGGAAGCAACTTGTGCCTGGACAGTCGGAACACCAGGAGCGGTGGGCTCACAGTGGAAGTCTGCAGTTCATCCCTTTCACAACAGTGGAAATTCACACTTAATTTACAGCAGTAATACATCGGGACCGCTACATTTTGGAACTTTCAATGTGGACAATATTTAAATTAAGTTTGCATTCAACCATATACCTCGATTTTTGAAAGAGTTCCATATTCCACCTTTTCTTGAATTAATGTATCGAGTTTCAAAACTCATGGTTCCAGTTACTATAGATATATTACTTTTTCATTTACCCCTCCCTCCTTTCTGATGTAGAGTTAGGTAAAACAGTTAAATAGGACGGTACACATACTTCCATCCCTAACAAGAACCAGTTCAGTTCTTCTCTTGTGGAAGTTTCCCAATATAGATTTCAGTTTTATAGGAAATGCACTGCACTAATAATGAAGGCTGCTTATGAGCTCATCGAACAGTCAAAACATTAACGCCTGGAAAGAGGTCTGGTGTCCAGCTCCGCAGTGTTTCTGAATTCGCATGTTATTTTTACAGTTAATTTTTGTATCGGATCTGTCGTCCAAATGCAAAGCTACTGTGCTTTTTCTGATCAGTTTTCACTGCAGAATTTGCAGACTCCATATCTCCTGTAATTCAGCATATAATGGATTTTGTAAGCCAATAATAACTGATTGAACAAAGAGAGTTAGATGTAGGGAAATGAAACCCTATCCAAAAGAAACCAAACAAGAGCCACACGCTGTACTTGCATTTTGGTTTGTCTTTACTACATTCAACTAAACCGTGGCACTTTTCTTAGTTCTTTGTGTGCTTGAGGGGCTGGGAGTGGGTGTAACCTGTAATTGCGAGGCACAAACACATTGCTAAATGTTATTTAATGGATCAAAGCCTGTTGACAATTCACAGGTGTTTTATATTTATTACGTAAGTAGCCATGTTAAGTGACTGTAACAGCACCAACATTATTCCTTTTGTTTGTGATTCCAGCCTGCACTTTCTGTAAACCCCTCCGAGAATTTGCCCGCTAGCTTTTTCAGCAGTGACTTTTTCAAAGTGGTATCTAACCGGTGCCTTGCTTCTCCCAGGTTGAGTAACAACAACAGAGCCAAATTCCTAGGTGATCACAACGCACCATTAGCAGTGGTAGTATCTTCACGGGTTTTTTTTGCCTGTTGGAAGGCTTAAGAGGAATTGTTATAAAATAGTTGCCAAGTGAAAAAGCAGGAGCTATCTTAAAAAGAAAATGGTTTGTGTGTGCCACTGCTTCTCGAGGTCACCTCTGCTGACAAGTACGTCTTGCTTAATATCAATTTTCTGTAAAGTCTTATTCCATTTATATTTATTTAGTCTACCAAATTGATGACTGTCTTGTCAGGTTACACTGTTAGGATTTAGTAACCACAATGCAATAAAAGTGTCTGGCAGTCAGGAGTACGAAAGGATGATTAAAATAAGAGACATCTCTCTCTCTCTGTCTCCCTCTCTCTATACCTCTCACTTCTCTCTCCCTCCATACCTGTCTGTCTCCTCTCTACCTCTCCCTCTGTGAGTGTCTCTGTCTCTCGCTCTCTCTTACTCTGTCACACTCTATGTGTCTCTCTCTCTTTCTCTCCCATGTCTTTGTTTATGTGAAAGGGCAGACAGCGATTTTATTACCAACTTTAAAAGCAGAAACTACACAACGTGGAACTGCCGAGTTCATTGTTGGAAAGAGAAATTCTACTGCTGCTGAACATGGGGTTTGATAATTTTTTTTTCAAATGAAATGTTTACATGCCAGTGTGCCAAAGTTCATTCTGTAGAAGAGCTTCATCATTTCCATTTATAATTTCTGATAGTCTTGGAATTTTAAATACTAAAGATGTATTTCCTCCTAATAAGAAAACATCCCATTATTAAAAAGTCTTTGCAACTCCCAAAATGAAAAGGGGATTAGTGGAAGGATGGAGAAGGCCCTTCAATTCCACCAGTGTTCATGTTGTCTCTGAGGAACAACGTTGGACTTGCTTTTGCTTTGAAGTGACTTGTGACTGTGTTGAATTTTTTTCCAGTGTAAAATACTGTAATTTCTTTTAATTCCCAATTCTTAAGAGTGACTTTTGTAAAGAGTAACGTTAGTATTGTGCGCAATGATGTCACTGTGGAGTGTTGAAAAGATGACAACAGTATCGTCAGTTCATAGATTGACTCTTCCCGCATTTTTTCTCACTACTCTACAAAGCATGATCTTGCTCATACTTTTTATAGATGTGATGGAAAGCATCTTTGAAAATGAATTAACTTTAATAAACTTTATACCTTTAAATTCCAACTTTTCATGTTTTTTTTAATTGTGTTAATCGAGTAAAATGTTTATAGAAAGAAAGAACTTGCATTTATATAGCACCTTCCACCACCTCAGGATGTCCCAAAGCACCTCACAGCCAATGAAGTACTTTTGGAATGCAGTCACTGGTGTAATGTAGGAAACGCAGCAGCCAATTTGCGCACAAGCAAGTTCCCACAAACAGCAATGTGATAATGACCAGATCATCTGTTTTAGTGATGTTGGTTGAGGGGCAAATCTTGGCCAGGACACCGGGGATAACTCCCCTGCTCTTCAAATAATTTCATGAGATCTTTTGCGTTCACCTGAGAGAGCAGACGGTGCCTCGGTTTAGTATTTCATCTGAAAGACGGCACAGTTGATAGTGCAATGCTACTTCAGTACTGCCACTCATTCAGAGGCAAGAGTGCTACCCACTGAGCCACAGTTGACACCTGCTGCACACGTGAATTCTCGAGATTAAATCTATTTTTCATAGTAAATACTCGTGTTCTGTGTGTGTTGTTCACGTTAATGTTTAGCAGTGATGGATCTCATGAAAGAAAATGTTCCTTTTGGTCAATACGACAGCCGATGCTCCACCTTAAACATTCACTCCCTCCACCACTGGCACATCGTGGCTGCAGTGTGTATTGTCTTCAGGATACACTGCAGCAACTCACCAAGGCTTCTTCGACAGCACCTCCCAAACCGGCAACCTCTCCCACCTAGAAGGACAAGGGTAGCAGGTGCATGGGAACACCATCGCCTCCAAGTGACATACCGATTTGGAAATATCACATTCTTTCATCGTCACTGGGTCAAAATCCTGAAACTTGCTCCCTAACAGCGCTGTGGGAGTAGCTTCACCACACAGACTGCAGCGGTTCAAGGAGACTCACCACCATCTTCTCAAGGGAAAATAGAAAAAAGTCAAAAGCTAAATATGTGTGCGTGAAGCATTCGCAACAGAATAGGTGTGATCTAATCACCATTACAGAGACGTGGTTGCAAAGTGACTGTATAAGATAACAGCTGGGGGTAATATATTAGCATGGATAGAGGATTGGCTAACAGAAAACAGAGTTGGGAAAAATGGGTTATTTTCAGATTAGCAAACTGTAACTAGTGGGGTGCCACAGGGATCAGTGCTGGAGCCTCAACTATTTACAGTTTCTATTAATGACTTGGATGAAGGAACTGAGTGTAACATAGCCAAATTTGCTGATACAAAGATAGGTGGGAAAGCAAGTTGTGAGGAGGTTGCAAAGAATCTACAAAGGGATTATAGATAGGCTCAGTGAGTGGGCAAAAATTTGGAGGATGGACTATAATGTGGGAAAATGTGAGGTTATCCACTTTAGTAGAAAAAATAAAAAAGCAAGTTATTTAAATAGGGAGCGATTGCAAAATGCTGGAGTACAGAGGGACCTGGAGGTCCTTGTACATGAAACACAAAAAGTTAGCATGCAGGTACAGCAAGTAATCAGGAAGGCAAATGGAATGTTGGCCTTTATTGCAAAAGGGATGGAATATAAAAGTAGGGAAGTCCACACCTGGAGTGCTGCGTTCAGTTTTGGTCTTAAAGGAGGGATATACTTGCATTGGAGACTGTTCAGAGAAGGTTCACGAGGTTGATGCCTGAGATGAAGGGGTTGTCATGTGAAGAAAGATTGAGCACATTGAGCCTATACTCATTGGAATTTAGAAAAATGAGGGGTGATCTTATTGAAACATAAGATTATGAAGGGGTTTGACAGGGTAGATGCAGAGACAATGTTTCCTCTCGTGGGGAAATCTAGAACTAGGGGGCATAGTTTCAGAATAAGAGGTCGCCTATTTAAAACAGAAATGAGGAATTTCTTCTGAGGGTTGTGAATCTTTGGAATTCTCTACCCCAGAGAGCTGTGGCAGCTGGGTCTTTGAGTATAGTTAAGATGGAGATAGACAGATTTTTGAATAAGGGAGCGAAGGGTTATGGGGAGCGGGCAGTGAAGTGGAGTTGAGGCCAGGATCAGACCAGCCATGATATTGAATGGCAGAGCAGGCTTGAGAGGCTGAATGTCCTGCTCCTATTTATGTTGACTGTATGATAGAATGAGAGTAATAGTGAGACAAAAAAGACAAAGTTTCTATAGGTATGTAATAAGGAAAAGTTAATGTGGGTCCCCTACAGGCTGAGAGGTGACATTATAATGGGGAATAAGGAAATAGCAAAGAAATTAAACAAATACTTCGTGTGTCTGTCTTCACGGAAGACGAGACAAACCTGGAAATAGTGAAGTACCAAGGTTCTAACGAGAATGGATAAATGAAAGACATTAGTGTTAGTAAAAAATAACACTGGAGAAATTAATGGGACTGAAAGCCGATAAATCCCCTGGACCTGCTGGCCTACATCCTAGAGTTTTGAAAGAGGTGGCTATAGAGATATGCATTGGTTGTCATCTTCCAAAATTCCATAGATTCTAGAACAGTTCCCGCATATTGGAAGATAGCTAATGTTACCTAGCTATTTTAAGGAGGGAGAGAAAATGAGGAACTACAGACCAGTTAGCCTGACATCAGTCATATGGAAAATGCTAGAACCTATTATTAAGGGTACTTGTAAAATAATGGGATTGGGCAGTCAACATGGATTTATGAAAGGGAAATCCTATTTAACAAATCTGTTAAGAATTTTTTGAGGTTGTAACTAGCAGAATAGATAAGCGGCCCCGACCTGCGTGAGAACACCAGCAGTAGGTCAGGGCCATAAAAGGCGAGCGTCCCTGGGTGCAGCGTGGAGCCACTTCAGGAATCAGCGCAAGCTGGTGCAGGAGGGTGACGACAGGGAAGCGGGCGACTGGATTAGACGTCACCATAATCCAGGTCACTGATTGGAGCAGGGGCGGCGAGTGATCAGAGCCCAGCAGAGCGGAGGGTCTTGGGGCAGCCCACACTGCGATATGTGCGCGCACTAGGTCCGTGCAGCAGAGCTGGTCTCCAGTCGTCTTGGTTAATCCTTACCACTGGACCAAGACCTAGTTCTGTCAAGGCTGTGTGGTGGCTGGTGTGCAATGGCCACCATGTTAAAAAAAATTCACGCACAGGCATCTTCCACCCTTCAGGATGTAGTTCGGGACCTGGAATATCAGGTCCTTAATTAAAATACCTGTGAACTCATCCCTTTTTAGTGAGGAAGCAAGTCATCCTCAATACAAGGGACCACCTAAGGAGAAGAGATAAGGGGGACCAGTGGATGTTATGTATTTGTATTTTCAATAAGGTGCCACGAGAGGTTATTTAACAAAATTAGGGCTCATGGGATTGGGGGTAATATACTAGCATGGATTGAGGATTGGTTAACGGACAGAAAACAGAGTAGGAATAAACGGGTCATTTTTGGGTTGTGGGGGGGGGGGGGCTGCAACTCGTGGGGTACCACAAGGATCAGTGCTTGGGCCCCAGCTATTCACAATCTATATCAATGATTTAGATGAGGGGACCAAATGTAATATATCCAAGTTTGCTGATACAAAACTAGGTGGGAATACAAGTTGTGAGGAGGATGCAGAGGCTTCAAGGGGATATAGACCGGCAAGAACATTGGAAATGGAATATAATATGGAGAAATGTGAATATAATATGGAGTGAAGTTATCCACTTTGGTGGAAAAAAATTATTTTTTTTTTTTTAAATGGTGAGAGATTGGGAAATGTTGGTGTTCAGAGGGACCTGGCAGTCCTTGTACACAAAGTTAACAGGCAGGTACAGCAAGCGATTAAGAAAGTAAATGGTACTTTGGCCTTTATTACAAGAGGATTTGAATACAAGAGTAAAGACGCCTTACTGCAATTATATGGGGCCCTGGTGAGACCGCACCTGGAGTATTTTATACAGTTTTGGTCTCCTTACCCAAGGAAGGATATATCTGGCATTGAGAGAGTGCAACGAAGGTTCACCAGACTGATTCCTGGGATGGGGCAATTGTCCTACGAGGAGAGATTGAGACCACCAGACGTGTATTCTCAAGTTTAGAAGAATGAGGTGTGATCTTATTAAAACATACAAAATTCTTACAGGCCTTGACAGGGAGGATGTTTCCTCCGAGCTGAGGAGTGTAGAAGCAGGGGTCACAGTCTCAGTATAAGGGGTCAGCCATTTAGGACTGAGATGAGGAGAAACCTCTTCATTCAGAGAGTGGTGAATCTTTGGAATTCTCTACCCCAGAGGGCTGTGGAGGCTTAGTTAGGTTTAGGGTAGTTATAGATCTGTGTATCACCGCTGATCCCGCTCTTTATATCACCCTGTACTCCATCAATGATACATTGAGAGTGTCTTGTACTTTTCGTGACACTGTGTATGTCCTGTATGCCTGGTAGTTGTGATTGGCATCTTATATCTACTACCTTTCACTTCCACCAAACATGGAGCAGTTAAGTACAGCTTAAGTGCTTACCACAACATAATACAACTTTGAGCCACAATTCTCAGGTTTCCTTTATTGTAAATTGTAACATACATCTTTATAATTTAAATACAACAGATTTGTAATATACAGGGCACTTTTATTGAGAGACATACACTGCTCGAATGCAAATCACTAAAAGAGAAAGTGGATCCCATGTGAAAGCAACAGATTAACTCTGCATGCTGTCTCCAGCCCAAGATGGAGAGATTTCAGAACTGCACAATTATTGCTAATTATTACAGTTCATTTAGGGCCACACATTCCACTCCAGCCATCAGTGTCTGTGTTGAATAGCTGGCAGGACACACTTCCAGGGAATAGGAGTGTTCTATCCAGCTAATTCACTCATCCAGTTCATTCACACAATGGCACATCATCTCACTATCATATTCCTGCTGCCTAGCTGAGCGACTGAACTTCAACTCCCCGAGGGGAGTACTTCATCATATTGTTTTAAACTCTACCTCCACGTACGTGATCTAGGGATTTAGCATTCTAAGCAAAAACTTCTAATCCTCTGCAGTGATAAACAGTCAGTGAATAAAGAACATAATTTATGTCTGGTGTAGCATCTTCTAAATGCAGTATATCCCACAGTATGTGAATTCGGAACATGATATAATAGCTAGTTCAATGTAAACATTCAGAATGCATAATAAATCTTTCATTATAAATATCTAAACAGGGCTGTTGGATTGCACTATGGGGGGAAATCATTAGGTGTATTATGGAACACAATGAAGGTGCAAATCATTAACAATGATACGCATTAAGGTTCTCATTTTTGTACAAAGAAAATGACAAGATTCCTTGTGATGGTTTTATCATTTCCCATACGTGCACAGGTTGTATATAAAAAGAGTGCATATTTCCCCTCGCCAGGAATATATATATATATATATATATATAAAAAGCCACGTTTGGACCACAATTTAAAGCCCCTATGTTATCATTCCAGTTACGTCCAGGGATTACGACTTAGGCTGCCCACCATTAATTCTTCAGTTACCAGCAGCAGCACTTAGAACATCAAAGGACAAGTTACATTTGGATGGTTTAGGTTGCTTTGAACGGCAATACCAGTGTCCAGATTCTTTGCAAACTGCGTGCGGTCTTCAGTCAGAAGTTGGCCTGGCAGCTCCGTGGCAGAGCTGGGAGTGAACAGACCCGCTCGCCGCGAATTTCAAGTAAAAGCTCAACGATGAGAAAAAAAAATCTTTTGTTTTAATGTTTGGGACAAGGGTGTGAGATGTGGTTTAGCCCCGTGGATGCAGTGCAATGATTTGATGCCAGCACTTGCGCTGCCAGCGAAATCACTCCGAGGGGAGATACTCTTCAATCCCCAGCAACTCTTTGACCAGTCTCTCACCAAACTGTACCCGGGTGTAGCGCCTGACGAGATACGCCTCCGACATCTTGTACAAGACGTATGCGTTATTGACAGCAATACTGAGGACAAACCAGAACACTTGCTGCCAGGTCTTGTTAGGTTTGTGAGATATAAAGTACCTGTGGAAGAGAACAACCCCACACAAATTGATTAAAATATTGATTTGGTATATGGAGAAACTGTTTCTACTGGCAAGAGGGTTGGTAACCAGAGGGCACATATGTCAGATAATTGGCAAAGAAAAGCAGGTTGGGGAAGATTAGAATTTGTGCTGTACGCAGCGAGTTATGAATGCACTGCCTGAAAGGTTGGTGAAAGCAGATTCAATAGTAACTTTCAAAAAGGGAATTCGATAAATACTTGTAAAGG
>NW_027253585.1:0-14288 GCF_044704955.1 Pristiophorus japonicus | reverse complement strand
CTCTCTCCCAAGTCATTCACTCTCTCTCTCTCTCTCTCCAGTCATTCACTCTCTCTCTCTCTCCCCCAGTCATTCACTCTCTCTCTCTCCCAGTCATTCTCTCTCTCTCCCCCAGTCATTCACTCACTCTCCCCCAGTCATTCACTCTCTCTCTCTCTCTCCGTTGTTCACTCTCTCTCTCTCTCCCAGTCATTCACTCTCTCTCTCTGTCCCCCAATTATTCACTCTCTCTCTCTCTCTCCCCCAGTGATTCACTCTCTCTCCCCAGTCATTCACTCTCTCACTCTCTCTCTCTCCCCCAGTCATTCACTCTCTCTCTCTCTCCCCCAGTGATTCATTCTCTCTCTCCCCCATTCACTCTCTCTCTCTCTCTCTCTCCCCCAGTCATTCACTCTCTCTCTCCGTCATTCACTCTCTCTCTCTCCCCAGTCATTCACTCTTCTCTCTCTCTCCTGTCATTCACTCTCTCTCTCTCTCCGTCATTCACTCTCTCTCCGTCATTCAATCTCTCTCTCTCCCAGTCATTCACTCTCTCTCTCTCTGTCCCCAATTATTCACTCTCTCTCTCTCTCCCAGTGATTCACTCTCTCTCTCCCCCAGTCATTCACTCTCTCTCTCTCTCTCTCTCTGTCATTCACTCTCTCTCTCTCTCTGTCCCAATTATTCACTCTCTCTCTCCCCAGTGATTCATTCACTCTCTCTCTCTCTCTCTCTCCCCCAGTCATTCACTCTCTCTCTCTCTCTCCCCCAGTGATTCATTCTCTCTCTCCCCCCATTCACTCTCTCTCTCTCTCTCCCCCAGTCATTCACTCTCTCTCTTCGTCATTCTCTCTCTCTCTCCGTCATTCACTCTCTCTCTCTCTCCCAGTCATTCACTCTCTCTCCGTCATTCAATCTCTCTCTCTCCCAGTCATTCACTCTCTCTCTCTCTCTGTCCCCCAATTATTCACTCTCTCTCTCTCTCCCAGTGATTCACTCTCTCTCTCCCCCAGTCATTCACTCTCTCTCTCTCTCTCTCTCTCCCAGTCATTCACTCTCTCTCTCTCCCAGTCATTCACTCTCTCTCTCTCACTCCGTCATTCACTCTCTCTCTCTCCCAGTCATTCACTCTCTCTCTCTCTCCCAGTGATTCACTCTCTCTCTCCCCAGTCATTCACTCTCTCTCTCTCTCTCTCTCCCCCAGTCATTCACTCTCTCTCTCTCCCAGTCATTCACTCTCTCTCTCTCCCGTCATTCACTCTCTCTCTCTCTCCGTCATTCACTCTCTCTCTCTCCCAGTCATTCACTCTTTCTCTCTCTCTCTCTCTCTCTCTCTCTCTCTCTCTCCCAGTCACTCTTCTCTCTCTCTCTCTCCCAGTCACTCTCTCTCTCTCTCTCCCAGTCACTCTCTCTCTCTCTCTCCCAGTCACTCTCTCTCTCTCTCTCCGTCACTCTCTCTCTCTCTCTCCCAGTCACTCTCCTCTCTCTCTCTCTCCAGTCACTCTCTCTCTCTCTCTCTCCCAGTCACTCTCTCTCTCTCCCAGTCACTCTCTCTCTCTCTCTCTCCCAGTCACTCTCTCTCTCTCTCTCTCCCAGTCACTCTCTCTCTCTCTCTCCCAGTCACTCTCTCTCTCTCTCTCTCCCAGTCATTCACTCTCTCTCTCTCAGTCATTCACTCTCTCTCCGTCATTCACTCTCTCTCTCTCCGTCATTCACTCTCTCTCTCTCTCCGTCATTCTCTCTCTCTCTCTCCGTCATTCTCTCTCTCTCTCTCCGTCATTCTCTCTCTCTCTCTGTCATTCTCTCTCTCTCTCTCCGTCATTCTCTCTCGCTCTCTCTCTCCGTCACTCTCTCTCTCTCTCCCAGTCACTCTCTCTCTCTCTCCCAGTCACTCTCTCTCTCTCTCTCTCCCCCAGTCATTCACTCTCTCTCTCTCCCCCAGTCATTCACTCTCTCTCTCTCCGTCATTCACTCTCTCTCTCTCTCCGTCATTCACTCTCTCTCTCCGTCATTCACTCTCTCTCTCCCCCATTCACTCTCTCTCTCTCTCCCCCATTCACTTTCTCTCTCTCTCCCCCATTCACTTTCTCTCTCTCTCCCCCATTCACTTTCTCTCTCTCTCTCTCCCCAGTCACTTTCTTCTCTCTCTCTCTTCCCCAGTCATTCACACTCTCTCTCTCTCCCCCCCCAGTCGTTCACTCTCTCTCTCTCTCTCTCTCCCCCAGTCGTTCACTCTCTCTCTCTCCCAGTCATTCACTCTCTCTCTCTTCTCCCAGTCATTCACTCTCTCTCTCTCTCCCAGTCATTCACTCTCTCTCTCTCTCTCCCAGTCATTCACTCTCTCTCTCTCTCTCCCAGTCATTCACTCTCTCTCTCTCTCTCCCAGTCATTCACTCTCTCTCTCTCTCTGTCATTCACTCTCTCTCTCTCTCCCAGTCATTCACTCTCTCTCTCTCTCTGTCATTCACTCTCTCTCTCTCCCAGTCATTCACTCTCTCTCTCTCTCTCTCTCCCAGTCATTCACTCTCTCTCTCTCCCAGTCATTCACTCTCTCTCTCTCTCTCTCCCAGTCATTCATTCACTCTCTCTCTCTCCCAGTCATTCATTCACTCTCTCTCTCTCCCAGTCATTCACACTCTCTCTCTCTCTCTCTCTCCCAGTCATTCACTCTCTCTCTCTCTCTCCCAGTCATTCACTCTCTCTCTCTCTCTCCAGTCACTCTCGCTCTCTCTCTCTCTCTGTCATTCACTCTCTCTCTCTCCCAGTCACTCACTCTCTCTCTCCCAGTCATTCACTCTCTCTTTCTCTCTCCAGTCATTCACTCTCTCTCTCTCTCCGTCATTCAATCTCCTCTCTCTCCCCAGTCATTCACTCTCTCTCTCCCAGTCACTCTCTCTCTCTCTCTCTCTGTCATTCACTCTCTCTCTCCGTCATTCACTCTCTCTCTCTCTCTCCCAGTCATTCACTCTCTCTCTCTCCCAGTCACTCACTCTCACTCTCTCTCTCTCTGTCATTCACTCTCTCTCTCTCTCTCTCTCCCAGTCATTCACTCTCTCTCTCTCTCTCTCCCAGTCATTCACTCTCTCTCTCTCCCAGTCATTCACTCTCTCTCTCTCCCAGTCATTCACTCTCTCTCTCTCCCAGTCACTCACTCTCACTCTCTCTGTCATTCACTCTCTCTCTCTCCCAGTCACTCACTCTCACTCTCTCTGTCATTCACTCTCTCTCTCCCAGTCATTCACTCACTCTCTCTCTCTCCCAGTCATTCACTCACTCTCTCTCTCTCCCAGTCATTCACTCTCTCTCTCTCTCCCAGTCATTCACTCACTCTCTCTCTCTCTCCCAGTCATTCACTCACTCTCTCTCTCTCTCCCAGTCACTCTCTCTCTCTCTCTCTCCCAGTCACTCTCTCTCTCTCTCTCTCCCAGTCACTCTCTCTCTCTCTCTCTCCCAGTCACTCTCTCTCTCTCTCTCTCCCAGTCATTCACTCTCTCTCTCCCAGTCATTCACTCTCTCTCTCTCTCCCAGTCATTCACTCTCTCTCTCTCCGTCATTCACTCTCTCTCTCTCCGTCATTCACTCTCTCTCTCCATGTCATTCTCTCTCTCTCTCTCTGTCATTCTCTCTCTCTCTCTCCGTCATTCTCTCTCTCTCTCTCCGTCATTCTCTCTCTCTCTCCGTCATTCTCTCTCGCTCTCTCTCTCCGTCACTCTCTCTCTCTCTCCCAGTCACTCTCTCTCTCTCTCCCAGTCACTCTCTCTCTCTCTCCCAGTCACTCTCTCTCTCCCCCAGTCATTCACTCTCTCTCTCTCGCCCAGTCATTCACTCTCTCTCTCTCCGTCATTCACTCTCTCTCTCTCTCCGTCATTCACTCTCTCTCTCCCCCATTCACTCTCTCTCTCTCTCCCCCATTCACTTTCTCTCTCTCTCCCCCATTCACTTTCTCTCTCTCTCCCCCATTCACTTTCTCTCTCTCTCTCTCCCCCAGTCACTTTCTCTCTCTCTCTCTTCCCCAGTCATTCACACTCTCTCTCTCTCCCCCCCAGTCGTTCACTCTCTCTCTCTCTCTCTCTCTCTCCCCCAGTCGTTCACTCTCTCTCTCTCTCTCTCCCAGTCATTCACTCTCTCTCTCTCTCTCCCAGTCATTCACTCTCTCTCTCTCTCTCCCAGTCATTCACTCTCTCTCTCTCCCAGTCATTCACTCTCTCTCTCTCCCAGTCATTCACTCTCTCTCTCTCCCAGTCACTCACTCTCTCTCTCTCCCAGTCACTCACTCTCACTCTCTCTGTCATTCACTCTCTCTCTCTCCCAGTCACTCACTCTCACTCTCTCTGTCATTCACTCTCTCTCTCCCAGTCATTCACTCACTCTCTCTCTCTCCCAGTCATTCACTCTCTCTCTCTCTCCCAGTCATTCACTCACTCTCTCTCTCTCTCCCAGTCACTCTCTCTCTCTCTCTCTCCCAGTCACTCTCTCTCTCTCTCTCTCCCAGTCACTCTCTCTCTCTCTCTCTCCCAGTCACTCTCTCTCTCTCTCTCTCCCAGTCATTCACTCTCTCTCTCTCTCCCAGTCATTCACTCTCTCTCTCTCCGTCATTCACTCTCTCTCTCTCCGTCATTCACTCTCTCTCTCTCCGTCATTCACTCTCTCTCTCTCTGTCATTCTCTCTCTCTCTCTCTGTCATTCTCTCTCTCTCTCTCCGTCATTCTCTCTCTCTCTCTCCGTCATTCTCTCTCTCTCTCTCCGTCATTCTCTCTCTCTCTCCGTCATTCTCTCTCGCTCTCTCTCTCCGTCACTCTCTCTCTCTCTCCCAGTCACTCTCTCTCTCTCTCCCAGTCACTCTCTCTCTCTCTCCCAGTCACTCTCTCTCTCCCCCAGTCATTCACTCTCTCTCTCTCGCCCAGTCATTCACTCTCTCTCTCTCCGTCATTCACTCTCTCTCTCTCTCCGTCATTCACTCTCTCTCTCCCCCATTCACTCTCTCTCTCTCTCCCCCATTCACTTTCTCTCTCTCTCCCCCATTCACTTTCTCTCTCTCTCCCCCATTCACTTTCTCTCTCTCTCTCTCCCCCAGTCACTTTCTCTCTCTCTCTCTTCCCCAGTCATTCACACTCTCTCTCTCTCCCCCCCAGTCGTTCACTCTCTCTCTCTCTCTCTCTCTCTCCCCCAGTCGTTCACTCTCTCTCTCTCTCTCTCCCAGTCATTCACTCTCTCTCTCTCTCTCCCAGTCATTCACTCTCTCTCTCTCTCTCCCAGTCATTCACTCTCTCTCTCTCTCTCCCAGTCATTCACTCTCTCTCTCTGTCATTCACTCTCTCTCTCTCTCTCTCCCAGTCATTCACTCTCTCTCTCTCTCTCTCCGTCATTCACTCTCTCTCTCTCCCAGTCATTCACTCTCTCTCTCTCTCTCTCTCTCCCAGTCATTCACTCTCTCTCTCTCTCCCAGTCATTCACTCTCTCTCTCTCCCAGTCATTCACTCTCTCTCTCTCTCTCTCCGTCATTCATTCACTCTCTCTCTCTCCCAGTCATTCATTCACTCTCTCTCTCTCCCAGTCATTCACTCTCTCTCTCTCTCCCAGTCATTCACTCTCTCTCTCTCTCTCTCCCAGTCATTCATTCACTCTCTCTCTCTCCCAGTCATTCATTCACTCTCTCTCTCTCCCAGTCATTCATTCACTCTCTCTCTCTCCCAGTCATTCACACTCTCTCTCTCTCTCTCTCTCTCCCAGTCATTCACTCTCTCTCTCTCTCCCAGTCATTCACTCTCTCTCTCTCTCTCCGTCACTCTCGCTCTCTCTCTCTCTCTCTCTCCCCGTCACTCTCGCCCTCTCTCTCCCAGTCACTCACTCTCTCTCTCCCAGTCATTCACTCTCTCTTTCTCTCTCCCAGTCATTCACTCTCTCTCTCTCTCTCCCAGTCATTCAATCTCTCTCTCTCTCCCAGTCATTCACTCTCTCTCTCTCCCAGTCACTCACTCTCACTCTCTCTCTCTCTGTCATTCACTCTCTCTCTCTCTCTCTCTCTCCCAGTCATTCACTCTCTCTCTCTCTCTCTCTCCCAGTCATTCACTCTCTCTCTCTCCCAGTCACTCACTCTCACTCTCTCTGTCATTCACTCTCTCTCTCTCCCAGTCACTCACTCTCACTCTCTCCCAGTCACTCACTCTCACTCTCTCTGTCATTCACTCTCTCTCTCTCCCAGTCACTCACTCTCACTCTCTCTCTCTCTGTCATTCACTCTCTCTCTCCGTCATTCACTCTCTCTCTCTCTCTCTCCCAGTCATTCACTCTCTCTCTCTCCCAGTCACTCACTCTCACTCTCTCTCTCTCTGTCATTCACTCTCTCTCTCTCTCTCTCTCCCAGTCATTCACTCTCTCTCTCTCTCTCTCCCAGTCATTCATTCACTCTCTCTCTCTCCGTCATTCACTCTCTCTCTCTCCCAGTCACTCACTCTCTCTCTCCCAGTCATTCACTCTCTCTTTCTCTCTCCCAGTCATTCACTCTCTCTCTCTCTCTCCCAGTCATTCAATCTCTCTCTCTCTCCCAGTCATTCACTCTCTCTCTCTCCCAGTCACTCACTCTCACTCTCTCTCTCTCTGTCATTCACTCTCTCTCTCCGTCATTCACTCTCTCTCTCTCTCTCCCAGTCATTCACTCTCTCTCTCTCCCAGTCACTCACTCTCACTCTCTCTCTCTCTGTCATTCACTCTCTCTCTCTCTCTCTCTCCCAGTCATTCACTCTCTCTCTCTCTCTCTCCCAGTCATTCATTCACTCTCTCTCTCTCCCAGTCATTCATTCACTCTCTCTCTCTCCCAGTCATTCACACTCTCTCTCTCTCTCTCTCTCCCAGTCATTCACTCTCTCTCTCTCTCCCAGTCATTCACTCTCTCTCTCTCTCTCCCAGTCATTCACTCACTCTCTCTCTCTCCCAGTCATTCACTCTCTCTCTCTCTCCCAGTCATTCACTCACTCTCTCTCTCTCTCCCAGTCATTCACTCACTCTCTCTCTCTCTCCCCAGTCATTCACTCACTCTCTCTCTCTCTCCCAGTCATTCACTCACTCTCTCTCTCTCTCCCAGTCATTCACTCACTCTCTCTCTCTCTCCCAGTCATTCACTCTCTCTCTCTCTCCCTCTCTCTCCCAGTCATTCACTCACTCTCTCTCTCCGTCATTCACTCTCTCTCTCTCTCCCCCGGTCATTCACTCACTCTCTCTCTCTCTCTCCCAGTCATTCACTCTCTCTCTCTCTCCCAGTCATTCACTCTCTCTCTCTCTCCCAGTCATTCACTCTCTCTCTCTCTCCCAGTCATTCACTCCCTCTCTCTCCCAGTCATTCACTCTCTCTCTCTCTCTCTCTCTCTCTCCCAGTCACACTCTCTCTCTCTCTCTCTCTGTCCCCCAATTATTCACTCTCTCTCTCTCTCTCCCCCAGTGATTCACTCTCTCTCTCCCCCAGTGATTCACTCTCTCTCTCCCCCAGTCATTCACTCTCTCTCTCTCTCTCTCTCCCCCAGTCATTCACTCTCTCTCTCTCTCTCCCCCAGTGATTCATTCTCTCTCTCCCCCATTCACTCTCTCTCTCTCTCTCTCCCCCAGTCATTCACTCTCTCTCTCCGTCATTCTCTCTCTCTCTCCGTCATTCACTCTCTCTCTCTCTCCCAGTCATTCACTCTCTCTCCGTCATTCAATCTCTCTCTCTCCCAGTCATTCACTCTCTCTCTCTCTCTGTCCCCCAATTATTCACTCTCTCTCTCTCTCTCTCTCCCAGTGATTCACTCTCTCTCTCCCCCAGTCATTCACTCTCTCTCTCTCTCTCTCTCTCCCCAGTCATTCACTCTCTCTCTCTCTCCCAGTCATTCACTCTCTCTCTCTCTCTCCGTCATTCACTCTCTCTCTCTCCCAGTCATTCACTCTCTCTCTCTCTCTCCGTCATTCACTCTCTCTCTCTCTCCCAGTGATTCACTCTCTCTCTCCCCCAGTCATTCACTCTCTCTCTCTCTCTCTCTCCCCCAGTCATTCACTCTCTCTCTCTCCCAGTCATTCACTCTCTCTCTCTCTCCGTCATTCACTCTCTCTCTCTCTCCGTCATTCACTCTCTCTCTCTCCGTCATTCACTCTCTCTCTCTCTCCGTCATTCACTCTCTCTCTCTCTCTCCCAGTCATTCACTCTTTCTCTCTCTCTCTCTCTCTCTCTCTCTCTCTCTCTCTCCCAGTCACTCTCTCTCTCTCTCTCTCCCAGTCACTCTCTCTCTCTCTCTCTCTCCCAGTCATTCACTCTCTCTCTCTCTCTCCCAGTCATTCACTCTCTCTCCGTCATTCACTCTCTCTCTCTCCGTCATTCTCTCTCGCTCTCTCTCTCCGTCACTCTCTCTCTCTCCCAGTCATTCACTCTCTCTCTCTCTCCCCCAGTCATTCACTCTCTCTCTCTCCCCCCAGTCATTCACTCTCTCTCTCTCCCCCAGTCATTCACTCTCTCTCTCTCTCCGTCATTCACTCTCTCTCTCTCTCCCCATTCACTCTCTCTCTCTCTCCCCCATTCACTTTCTCTCTCTCTCCCCCATTCACTTTCTCTCTCTCTCCCGCATTCACTTTCTCTCTCTCTCTCTCCCCCAGTCACTTTCTCTCTCTCTCTCTTCCCCAGTCATTCACACTCTCTCTCTCTCCCCCCCAGTCGTTCACTCTCTCTCTCTCTCTCTCTCTCTGTCGTTCACTCTCTCTCTCTCTCTCTCCCAGTCATTCACTCTCTCTCTCTCTCTCCCAGTCATTCACTCTCTCTCTCTCTCTCCGTCATTCACTCTCTCTCTGTCATTCACTCTCTCTCTCTCTCTCCCAGTCATTCACTCTCTCTCTCTCCGTCATTCACTCTCTCTCTCTCCCAGTCATTCACTCTCTCTCTCTCTCTCTCTCCCAGTCATTCACTCTCTCTCTCTCCCAGTCATTCACTCTCTCTCTCTCTCTCTCCAGTCATTCATTCACTCTCTCTCTCTCCCAGTCATTCATTCACTCTCTCTCTCTCCCAGTCATTCACACTCTCTCTCTCTCTCTCCCTCCGTCATTCACTCTCTCTCTCTCTCCCAGTCATTCACTCTCTCTCTCTCCCAGTCACTCTCGCTCTCTCTCTCTCTCTCCGTCATTCACTCTCTCTCTCTCCGTCACTCACTCTCTCTCTCCCAGTCATTCACTCTCTCTCTTTCTCTCTCCCAGTCATTCACTCTCTCTCTCTCTCCCAGTCATTCAATCTCTCTCTCTCTCCCAGTCATTCACTCTCTCTCTCTCCCAGTCACTCACTCTCACTCTCTCTGTCATTCACTCTCTCTCTCTCCCAGTCACTCACTCTCACTCTCTCTGTCATTCACTCTCTCTCTCTCTCCCAGTCATTCACTCACTCTCTCTCTCTCCCAGTCATTCACTCTCTCTCTCTCTCCCAGTCATTCACTCACTCTCTCTCTCTCTCCCAGTCATTCACTCACTCTCTCTCTCTCTCCCAGTCATTCACTCACTCTCTCTCTCTCTCCCAGTCATTCACTCTCTCTCTCTCTCCCTCTCTCTCCCAGTCATTCACTCACTCTCTCTCTCCGTCATTCACTCTCTCTCTCTCTCCCCCGGTCATTCACTCACTCTCTCTCTCTCTCTCCCAGTCATTCACTCTCTCTCTCTCTCCCAGTCATTCACTCTCTCTCTCTCTCCCAGTCATTCACTCTCTCTCTCTCTCCCAGTCATTCACTCTCTCTCTCTCTCCCAGTCATTCACTCTCTCTCTCTCCCAGTCATTCACTCTCTCTCTCTCTCCCAGTCATTCACTCCCTCTCTCTCCCAGTCATTCACTCTCTCTCTCTCTCTCTCTCCCAGTCACACTCTCTCTCTCTCTCTCTCTGTCCCCCAATTATTCACTCTCTCTCTCTCTCTCCCCCCCAGTGATTCACTCTCTCTCTCCCCCAGTCATTCACTCTCTCTCTCTCTCCCCCAGTCATTCACTCTCTCTCTCTCTCTCCCCCAGTGATTCATTCTCTCTCTCCCCCATTCACTCTCTCTCTCTCTCTCTCCCCCAGTCATTCACTCTCTCTCTCCGTCATTCTCTCTCTCTCTCCGTCATTCACTCTCTCTCTCTCTCCCAGTCATTCACTCTCTCTCCGTCATTCAATCTCTCTCTCTCCCAGTCATTCACTCTCTCTCTCTCTCTGTCCCCCAATTATTCACTCTCTCTCTCTCTCTCTCCCAGTGATTCACTCTCTCTCTCCCCCAGTCATTCACTCTCTCTCTCTCTCTCTCTCCCCCAGTCATTCACTCTCTCTCTCTCTCCCAGTCATTCACTCTCTCTCTCTCTCTCCGTCATTCACTCTCTCTCTCTCCCAGTCATTCACTCTCTCTCTCTCTCTGTCATTCACTCTCTCTCTCTCTCCCAGTGATTCACTCTCTCTCTCCCCCAGTCATTCACTCTCTCTCTCTCTCTCTCTCCCCCAGTCATTCACTCTCTCTCTCTCTCCGTCATTCACTCTCTCTCTCTCTCCGTCATTCACTCTCTCTCTCTCCCAGTCATTCACTCTCTCTCTCTCCCAGTCATTCACTCTTTCTCTCTCTCTCTCTCTCTCTCTCTCTCTCTCTCCCAGTCACTCTCTCTCTCTCTCTCCGTCACTCTCTCTCTCTCTCTCCCAGTCACTCTCTCTCTCTCCGTCATTCACTCTCTCTCTCTCCGTCATTCACTCTCTCTCTCTCTCCGTCATTCTCTCTCTCTCTCTCCGTCATTCTCTCTCTCTCTCTCCGTCATTCTCTCTCTCTCTCTCCGTCATTCTCTCTCTCTCTCTCCGTCATTCTCTCTCGCTCTCTCTCTCCGTCACTCTCTCTCTCTCTCCCAGTCACTCTCTCTCTCTCCCAGTCATTCACTCTCTCTCCCAGTCATTCACTCTCTCTCTCTCTCCCCCAGTCATTCACTCTCTCTCTCTCCCCCAGTCATTCACTCTCTCTCTCTCTCCGTCATTCACTCTCTCTCTCTCTCCCCCATTCACTTTCTCTCTCTCTCCCCCATTCACTTTCTCTCTCTCTCTCTCCCCCAGTCACTTTCTCTCTCTCTCTCTTCCCCAGTCATTCACACTCTCTCTCTCTCCCCCCCAGTCGTTCACTCTCTCTCTCTCTCTCTCTCTCCCACCCTCTTCTCACTCTCTCTCTCCCAGTCATTCACTCTCTCTCTCTCTCTCCCAGTCATTCACTCTCTCTCTCTCTCTCTCCAGTCATTCACTCTCTCTCTCTCTCTCTCTCTGTCATTCACTCTCTCTCTCTCTCTCTCCCAGTCATTCACTC
Organism: Pristiophorus japonicus; assembly: GCF_044704955.1. Classification (NCBI taxonomy): domain Eukaryota; kingdom Metazoa; phylum Chordata; class Chondrichthyes; family Pristiophoridae; genus Pristiophorus; species Pristiophorus japonicus. The sequence goes on along the minus strand of NW_027253585.1, from coordinate 3,012 downwards.
TCTCTCTCTCCCAGTCATTCACTCTCTCTCTCTCTCTCTCCCAGTCATTCATTCACTCTCTCTCTCTCCCAGTCATTCATTCACTCTCTCTCTCTCCCAGTCATTCACACTCTCTCTCCGTCATTCACTCTCTCTCTCTCTCTCTCGTCATTCACTCTCTCTCTCTCCCAGTCACTCACTCGCACTCTCTCTCTCTCTCCCAGTCACTCTCTCTCTCTCTCTCTCCCAGTCACTCTCTCTCTCTCTCTCTCCCAGTCACTCTCTCTCTCTCTCTCCCAGTCACTCTCTCTCTCTCTCTCTCCCAGTCATTCACTCTCTCTCTCTGTCATTCACTCTCTCTCCGTCATTCACTCTCTCTCTCTCCGTCATTCACTCTCTCTCTCTCTCCGTCATTCTCTCTCTCTCTCTCCGTCATTCTCTCTCTCTCTCTCCGTCATTCTCTCTCTCTCTCTCCGTCATTCTCTCTCGCTCTCTCTCTCCGTCACTCTCTCTCTCTCTCCCAGTCACTCTCTCTCTCTCTCCCAGTCACTCTCTCTCTCTCTCTCTCTCCCCCAGTCATTCACTCTCTCTCTCTCCCCCAGTCATTCACTCTCTCTCTCTCTCCGTCATTCACTCTCTCTCTCTCTCCGTCATTCACTCTCTCTCTCCGTCATTCACTCTCTCTCTCTCCCCCATTCACTCTCTCTCTCTCTCCCCCATTCACTTTCTCTCTCTCTCTCCCCCATTCACTTTCTCTCTCTCTCCCCCATTCACTTTCTCTCTCTCTCTCTCCCCCAGTCACTTTCTCTCTCTCTCTCTTCCCCAGTCATTCACACTCTCTCTCTCTCCCCCCCAGTCGTTCACTCTCTCTCTCTCTCTCTCTCTCTCCCCCAGTCGTTCACTCTCTCTCTCTCTCTCTCCCAGTCATTCACTCTCTCTCTCTCTCTCCCAGTCATTCACTCTCTCTCTCTCTCTCCCAGTCATTCACTCTCTCTCTCTCTCTCCCAGTCATTCACTCTCTCTCTCTCTCTCTCTGTCATTCACTCTCTCTCCCAGTCATTCACTCTCTCTCTCTCCGTCATTCACTCTCTCTCTCTCCCAGTCATTCACTCTCTCTCTCTCTCTCTCTCCCAGTCATTCACTCTCTCTCTCTCCCAGTCATTCACTCTCTCTCTCTCTCTCTCCCAGTCATTCATTCACTCTCTCTCTCTCCCAGTCATTCATTCACTCTCTCTCTCTCCCAGTCATTCACACTCTCTCTCTCTCCCAGTCATTCACTCTCTCTCTCTCTCCCAGTCATTCACTCTCTCTCTCTCTCTCCCAGTCACTCTCGCTCTCTCTCTCTCTCTCCGTCATTCACTCTCTCTCTCTCCCAGTCACTCACTCTCTCTCTCCCAGTCATTCACTCTCTCTTTCTCTCTCCCAGTCATTCACTCTCTCTCTCTCTCCCAGTCATTCAATCTTTCTCTCTCTCCCAGTCATTCACTCTCTCTCTCTCCCAGTCACTCACTCTCACTCTCTCTCTCTCTGTCATTCACTCTCTCTCTCCGTCATTCACTCTCTCTCTCTCTCTCTCCCTCCCAGTCATTCACTCTCTCTCTCTCCCAGTCACTCACTCTCACTCTCTCTCTCTCTGTCATTCACTCTCTCTCTCTCTCTCTCTCCCAGTCATTCACTCTCTCTCTCTCTCTCTCCCAGTCATTCACTCTCTCTCTCTCCCAGTCACTCACTCTCACTCTCTCTGTCATTCACTCTCTCTCTCTCCCAGTCACTCACTCTCACTCTCTCTGTCATTCACTCTCTCTCTCTCTCCCAGTCATTCACTCACTCTCTCTCTCTCCCAGTCATTCACTCACTCTCTCTCTCTCCCAGTCATTCACTCTCTCTCTCTCTCCCAGTCATTCACTCACTCTCTCTCTCTCTCCCAGTCACTCTCTCTCTCTCTCCCAGTCACTCTCTCTCTCTCTCTCTCTCCCAGTCACTCTCTCTCTCTCTCTCTCTCCCAGTCACTCTCTCTCTCTCTCTCCCCCAGTGATTCACTCTCTCTCTCTCTCTCTCTCTCTCCCCCAGTCATTCACTCTCTCTCTCTCTCTCCCCCAGTGATTCATTCTCTCTCTCCCCCATTCACTCTCTCTCTCTCTCTCCCCCAGTCATTCACTCTCTCTCTCCGTCATTCTCTCTCTCTCTCTCCGTCATTCACTCTCTCTCTCTCTCCCAGTCATTCACTCTCTCTCCGTCATTCAATCTCTCTCTCTCCCAGTCATTCACTCTCTCTCTCTCTCTGTCCCCCAATTATTCACTCTCTCTCTCTCTCTCTCCCAGTGATTCACTCTCTCTCTCTCCCCCAGTCATTCACTCTCTCTCTCTCTCTCTCTCCCCAGTCATTCACTCTCTCTCTCTCTCCCCAGTCATTCACTCTCTCTCTCTCTCTCCGTCATTCACTCTCTCTCTCTCCCCAGTCATTCACTCTCTCTCTCTCTCTCCGTCATTCACTCTCTCTCTCTCTCCCAGTGATTCACTCTCTCTCTCCCCCAGTCATTCACTCTCTCTCTCTCTCTCTCTCTCTCCCCCAGTCATTCACTCTCTCTCTCTCCCAGTCATTCACTCTCTCTCTCTCTCCGTCATTCACTCTCTCTCTCTCTCCGTCATTCACTCTCTCTCTCTTCCGTCATTCACTCTCTCTCTCTCCCAGTCATTCACTCTTTCTCTCTCTCTCTCTCTCTCTCTCTCCCAGTCACTCTCTCTCTCTCTCTCCCAGTCACTCTCTCTCTCTCTCTCTCCCAGTCATTCACTCTCTCTCTCTCTCTCCCAGTCATTCACTCTCTCTCCGTCATTCACTCTCTCTCTCTCCGTCATTCACTCTCTCTCTCTCTCTCCCAGTCATTCACTCTCTCTCTCTCTCTCTCCGTCATTCACTCTCTCTCTCTCCCAGTCATTCACTCTCTCTCTCTCTCTCTCTCCAGTCATTCACTCTCTCTCTCTCCCAGTCATTCACTCTCTCTCTCTCCCAGTCATTCACTCTCTCTCTCTCTC
>NW_027253584.1:0-14291 GCF_044704955.1 Pristiophorus japonicus | reverse complement strand
AGGGCATGTTCACACCTCATGCCGACTTCACCAGCTTCTCCTATATGCGCCATTCAGGGGAGTGTTTTGGTTGAGCACAGACCTTGCATGGCCCCAAGGTACCACCACACTGGTGCTGCAAGTCAGGAAGTAGTTGGGAGAACCCACCATGGGAGGGGAGACACCCAGCCGTGCTGGGTCCCCAGCCTTTCCAGGATTTTCCAAGGTGGAACATTTGCTCACCCCTGACAAGAGATGCTGGTGCCGGGGTGGGCGGGGGGAGGGGGAGGAGCTGGGGACTGGGTCTTCTGAACTTGGCCACCCCTGCTTCTCCAGTTCCAATGGGAGCCAGCGTGTGATGGCGCCCAGCGCACTGAGTGAGATGAGCTGGGGTGGCCTTCTGGTGGGCCCCACCGAGGGGGCGGGGGGGGGGGGGGCTCGGACAGGGAAGCAGAATTTCCTTCAGAAAAACTCAAGCCGGCCCCCATACACAGGAAGACTGGCTGAGTGCTGGTGAGCAGAGTCGGCAAAGGGTGGTGGGGGCAGAAAGGTGAATGGAGCTGAGAAAGGAGAATTCATTCTGGGAGCACTCTTTAAATGACTTTCTCTCTCTCTCTCTCTCTCTCTCTCTCTGTTAAGGCATGTACATTTTTTTCCAATATGGTGCATGAAATCGCCAAAGAGTGCCGCATTGGGAAGGAGCTTGAAGCTGAGCAGAATCTGCTGAAGATCAGTGTTTCATTGGGAAGGCAAGTTGCCAAGGCGATGCCAAGTCTAGTTAAAGAAATTGGGACAGCCATGACGAGCTTCATCAACACCAGCCTGAAGAGCTGGCTGGCTGGTGCAGGAGGATGGGTAAGTGATGAAAACACTCGCCTTTAGTTAGTGGCTATCTCCCAGTTCATCAACAGCCACCAGGTGGACACTGGTTAGCACAAGCCCTTCCATCTCCAATACATGAGTAGGCCAGTTCAAGTTGTCCGTCAAATCTCTTGATGGTAAGTGTTCACCTTGTCCACTGGTCTCGGGTGAAATCAGCAAAGTCCGCTGTTTTCTCTGCTTTCCACAACACAGTAAATTAAAGGGCCCCAGATCCACGAGCTCAGGTTATTCAGAAGGTCAATCACCCATCCGGGGAGTCCATGCTGACTGATGAGCAACCTCGCACGCCCCATCATAGCGCGACAACTAAATCCTCATCCGTCAGCTCAGCCGTGACAATGGCGTGAATGAATTCACTCCTCTGTTGTCAGTTCTGATCTGCCTGGCCGCTTTGGTCATCTGTGTGCATTTCTGTGACAACTCCTTCTGTACATTGTCTGTCCAGTGCTTCCTTGGTCTCCCTCTGCTCCTCATTGCATCTCCCGGTGTGTGCAGGACCATCAAAGGTATTCAAGTTGTTTCCGTTCCAGAAACATGCCCAAACGTCGAGGTCATCTTTCTTGGACCTTCTGTAGAGGCGTTGTTGTGCGTCCAAGCCATGTTCCTATTATATCATTCTTCACAACCAGACAGGAAACACCACGACATATCAACACATGAAGGGAAGCTGAGGAACAAGAGGCCCCCACCCGCCCCCCAAGACCCACCCATGCTCTCCCAACCAATGAGATGCGGCAGGATCTGGCAGCAACCTTCCCAAACACAAGCCATGCTAATCCTGGGAAAGGCCAAACCTGCTCCGGGAAACCCATCCCACAGCCAATCAAACAAGCTGCACATCATGACTCCCAGCACACATCACACGACAGATTGAAATTGATACAGCGCTCAAACTTGCCTCTCCATGTGTCCCAGCAAACCAGAAAATGGTGGGGGGCCGTTGCAGAGAGAAGGAACCATTTCCGGTAGAGTCTGAAGGCTGTGCTGGGATTGGGTCAGTCCATGGCCTGAGTGTACAGGAGGGAGTGTACAGGAGGGGGGGGGGGGGGTGTACAGGAGTGAGTGTACAGGAGGGGGAGTGTACAGGTGGGAGTGTACAGGAGGGAGTGTACGGGAGGGGGGGTTGCACAGGTGGGAGTGTACAGGAGGGGGTGTGTACAGGAGGGGGTGTGTACAGGAGTGAGTGTACAGGAGTGAGTGTACAGGAGTGAGTGCACAGGAGTGAGTGTACAGGAGTGAGTGTACAGGAGTGAGTGTACAGGAGGGAGTGTACAGGAGGGAGTGTACAGGAGGGAGTGTACAGGAGGGAGTGTACAGGAGGGAGTGTACAGGAGGGAGTGTACAGGAGGGAGTGTACAGGAGGGGGAGTGTACAGGAGGGGGAGTGTACAGGAGGGGGAGTGTACAGGAGGGGGAGTGTACAGGAGGGGGAGTGTACAGGAGGGGGAGTGTACAGGAGGGGGAGTGTACAGGAGGGGGAGTGTACAGGAGGGGGAGTGTACAGGAGGGGGAGTGTACAGGAGGGGGAGTGTACAGGAGGGGGAGTGTACAGGAGGGGGAGTGTACAGGAGGGGGAGTGTACAGGAGGGGGAGTGTACAGGAGGGGGAGTGTACAGGAGGGGGAGTGTACAGGAGGGGGAGTGCACAGGAGGGGGAGTGCACAGGAGGGGGAGTGCACAGGAGGGGGAGTGCACAGGAGGGGGAGTGCACAGGAGGGGGAGTGCACAGGAGGGGGAGTGCACAGGAGGGGGAGTGCACAGGAGGGGGAGTGCACAGGAGGGGGAGTGCACAGGAGGGGGAGTGCACAGGAGGGGGAGTGCACAGGAGGGGGAGTGCACAGGAGGGGGAGTGCACAGGAGGGGGAGTGCACAGGAGGGGGAGTGCACAGGAGGGGGAGTGCACAGGAGGGGGAGTGCACAGGAGGGGGAGTGCACAGGAGGGGGAGTGCACAGGAGGGGGAGTGCACAGGAGGGAGTGTACAGGAGGGAGTGTACAGGAGGGAGTGTACAGGAGGGAGTGTACAGGAGGGAGTGTACAGGAGGGAGTGTACAGGAGGGAGTGTACAGGAGGGGAGTGTACAGGAGGGGAGTGTACAGGAGGGGAGTGTACAGGAGGGGAGTGTACAGGAGGGGAGTGTACAGGAGGGGAGTGTACAGGAGGGGAGTGTACAGGAGGGGAGTGTACAGGAGGGGAGTGTACAGGAGGGGAGTGTACAGGAGGGGGGGTTGTGCAGGAGGGAGTGTACAGGAGGGAGTCTACAGGAGGGGGGGGTGTACAGGAGGGACTGTACAGGAGGGTAGTGTACAGTAGGGGGGGTGTGCAGGAGGGAGTGTACAGGAGGGAGTGTACAGGAGGGGTTGTACAGGAGGGAGTGTACAGGAGGAGTGTACAGGAGGAGTGTACAGGAGGGGGAGTGTACAGGTTGGAGTATACAGGAGAGGGAGTGAACAGGAGGGGGAGTGAACTGAAGGGAGTGAACAGGAGGATGGTATACAGGGGAAGGAGTGTACTGGAAGGAGTGTACAAGAGGGGGAGTGTGCAGGAGGGGGAGTGAACAGAAGGGAGTGTACAGGATAGGGATTGTACAGGATAGGGATTGTACAGGATAGGGATTGTACAGGATAGGGATTGTACAGGAGGGAGGGTGCGCAGGAGGGAGTGTACAGGAGGGGGAGTGTACAGGAGAGGGAGTATACAGGAGAGGGAGTATACAGGAGGGGGAGTGTACAGGATGAAGAGTGTACAGGATAGGGATTGTACAGGAGGGGGAGTGAACAGGAGGGAGTGTACAGGAGGGAGTGTACAGGAGGGAGTGTGTACAGGAGGGAGAATACATGAGGAGGAGTGTACAGAAGGGAAAGTGTACATGAGACAGTGTACAGGAGAGGGAGTTAATAGGAAGGTGTGTGTACATGAGGTGGGTGTACAGGAGGGTGAGCGTACAGGAGGGGGAGTGTAGGGGAGTGTAGAGGAGGGAGAGGGTACAGCAGACAGAGTGTACAGGAGGCGAAGTGTACAGGAGCTAGTGTACAGGAGGGGGAGTGTACAGGATGGGAAGTGTACAGGATAGGGATTGTACAGGAGGGGGTGTGTATAGGAGGGAGTGTACAGGAGGGGGAGTGTTCAGGAGGATGAGTGTACAGGAGAGAGTGTACTGGAGGGGTGTGTGTACAGGAGGGAGTGTACAGGAGGTGGAGTGTACAGAACGGGGAATGTAGAGGATGAAGAGTGTACAGGATAGGGATTGTACAGGAGGGGGTGTGTAAAGAAGGGGGAGTGTACAGGGCGGGGAGTGTACAGGGGGGGGGGGAGTGTACAGGAGGGACGGGTGTACAGGAGGAGGGATGTACAGGAGGGGGTGTGTACAGGAGGGAGTGTACAGGAGGGAGTGTACAGGAGGGAGTGTACAGGAGGGAGTGTACAGGAGGGAGTGTACAGGAGGGAGTGTACAGGAGGGAGTGTACAGGAGGGAGTGTACAGGAGGGAGTGTACAGGAGGGAGTGTACAGGAGGGAGTGTACAGGAGGGAGTGTACAGGAGGGAGTGTACAGGAGGGAGTGTACAGGAGGGAGTGTACAGGAGGGAGTGTACAGGAGGGAGTGAACAGGAGGGAGTGAACAGGAGGGAGTGAACAGGAGGGAGTGAACAGGAGGGAGTGAACAGGAGGGAGTGAACAGGAGGGAGTGTACAGGAGGGAGAGTACATGAGGGGGAGTGAACAGAAGGGAACGTGTACTTGTGACAGTGTACAAGAGAGGGAGTTAACAGGAGGGTAAGCGTACAGGAGGGAGAGTCTACAGGAGGGGCACTTTAGGGGAGTGTAGAGGAGGGAGAGTGTAGAGGAGGGAGTGTACAGGAAAGGGAGTGTACAGGAGGGGGAGTGTACAGGAGGGGGAGTGTACAGGAGGGGGAGTGTACAGAAAGAAGAGTGTACCGGGGGAGTGTACAGGAGGGTGAGTGCACATTAGAACGAATGTATAGAGGACGTGTACAGGAGAGGGAGTGTACACGAGGGGTTGTGTACAGGGGAGTGTACATGAGAAAGAGTGTACAGGAGGGAGAATGTAAAGGAGGGAGAGTACATGAGGGGGAGTTTGCAGAAGGGAATGTGTACATGAGAGAGTGTACAGGAGAGGGAGTTAACAGGAAGGTGAGTGTACAGCAGGGAGAGCATACACGAGGGAGAGCATACAGGAGGGAGAGTGTGGAGGAGGGAGAGTGTATAGGAGGGGGAGTATACAGGGGTGAGTGTACAGGAGGGAGGGTGTACAGGAGGGAATGTACAGGAGGCAGAATGTACAGGAGGGAGTGCACAGGAGGGAGTGTACATGAGGGAGAGTGTACAGGAGGGGGAGTGTACAGGAGGGAGTGTGCAGGAGGTGGAGTGTACAGAACGGGGAATGTACAGGATAAAGAGTGTACAGGATAGGGATTGTACAGGAGGGGGTGTATACAGGAGAGAGTGTACAGGAGGGGGAGTGTACAGGAGGGGGAGTGTACAGGAGGGGGAGTGTACAGGAGGGGGAGTGTACAGGAGGGGGAGTGTACAGGAGGGGGAGTGTACAGGAGGGGGAGTGTACAGGAGGGGGAGTGTACAGGAGGGGGAGTGTACAGGAGGGGGAGTGTACAGGAGGGGGAGTGTACAGGAGGGGGAGTGTACAGGAGGGGGAGTGTACAGGAGGGGGAGTGTACAGGAGGGGGAGTGTACAGGAGGGGGAGTGTACAGGAGGGGGAGTGTACAGGAGGGGGAGTGTACAGGAGGGGGAGTGTACAGGAGGGGGAGTGTACAGGAGGGGGAGTGTACAGGAGGGGGAGTGTACAGGAGGGGGAGTGTACAGGAGGGGGAGTGTACAGGAGGGGGAGTGTACAGGAGGGGGGGTGTACAGGAGGGGAGGTGTACAGGAGGGGAGGTGTACAGGAGGGGTGGTGTACAGGAGGGGTGGTGTACAGGAGGGGTGGTGTACAGGAGGGAGTGTACAGGAGGGAGTGTACAGGAGGGAATGTACAGGAGGGAATGTACAGGACAGAGAGTGTACAGGAGGGAGAGTACATGAGGGGGAGTGTACAAGAGAGGGAGTTAACAGGAGGGTGAGTGTACATGAGGTGGCTGTACAGGAGGGTGAGCATACAGGAGAGAGAGTCTACAGGAGGGGAAGTGTAGGGGAGTGTAGAGGAGATAGAGTGTAGAGGAGGTGAGTGTACAGGAGAGGGAGTGTACAGGAGGGGGAGTGTACAGAAAGAAGAGTGTACCGGTGGAGAGTACAGGAGGGAGAGTGTACAGGAGGGAGAGCATACATGAGGAAGAGCGTACAGGAGGAAGAGTGTGGAGGAGGGAGAGTGTATAGTAGGGGTAGTATACAGGGGGGAGTGTACAGGAGGGAGGGTGTACAGGAGGGAATGTACAGGAGGCAGGGTGTACAGGAGGGAGTGTACATGAGGGAGTGTACAGGATGGGGAATGTACAGGAGGGGGAGCATACAAGAGGGAGTGTACAGGAGCAGGCGTGTACAGGAGGGGGTGTGTACATGAGGGAGTGTACAGAAGGGGGAGTGTACAGGAGCGGGAATGTATACAAGGCGGCGTGTACAGGAGTGGGAGTGTACAGGACGAGATGTGTACAGGAGAGGGAATGTACAGAAAGAAGAGTGTACCGGGGGAGTGTACAGGAGGGTGAGTGTACATTCGAATGAATGTATAGGGGACGTGTACAGGAGAGGGAGTGTACACGAGGGGATGTGTACAGGGGAGTGTACAGGAAAGAGAGTGTACAGGAGGGAGAATGTAAAGGAGGGAGAGTACATGAGGGGGAGTGTAGAGAAGGGAATGTCAACATGAGAGAGTGTACAGGTGAGGGAGTTAACAGGATGGAGAGTGCACAGGAGGGGGAGTGTAGGGGAGTGTAGAGGTAGGAGTTTGTCCAGGAGGTAGTGTACAGGTGAGAGTGTACAGGAGGTAGTGTACAGGATGGGGAATGTACAGGAGGGGGAGTGTACAAGAGAGAGTGTACAGGAGCAGAAGAGTACAGGAGAGAGTGTACAGGATGGGGAATGTATAGGAGGGGGAGTGTACAAGAGGGAGTGTACTGAAGGGGGAGTGTACAGGATGGAGGATGTACAGGAGGGGGATTGTACAGGAGGGGGTGTGAACAGGAGGGAGTGTACAGAAGGGGGAGTGTACACGAGGGGAGTGTACAGGAGGGAGTGTACAGGATGGGGAATGTACAGAAGGGGGAGTGTACAAGAGAGAGTGTAGAGGAGCAGGAGAGTACAGGAGGGAGTGTACATGAGGGAGTGTACATGAGGGAGTGTACATGAGGGAGTGTACATGAGGGAGTGTACATGAGGGAGTGTACATGAGGGAGTGTACAGGATGGGGAGTGTATAGGAGGGGGAGTGTACAGGAGGGGGATTGTACAGGAGGGGGATTGTACAAGAGGGATGATACGTCCTTACTACACAGTATAAATGCACACGAGGCCCATGCTTTAGAGAAGGTCAGTCTGTGATCTGTCCTTTATTCCTTAGCACTCAAGTGATGAAGGTGGGTGGAGCTTCCCCTTTTATACCTGAGGGTCCAGGTTAGGAGTGTCTCCCACCTAGTGGTCAGTGTTCTCACGGTGTACAACTTAGGTCAGTTTATACATGGATTACAATGCTGGTTGAAAACATGACATCACCTCCCCCCCCCCCAAAGTCTGATTGGGATCACAGGTTGAGTCTCTCTGGTGGTTTACGCTCCCTTGTAGAGCGCCTGAGTTGGGGCTCCGGTTGTTGGGCGCTGGCCTGAGTGTCTGCTGTTTGCAGTGCCTCAGGCCTGTCCGGACTGCCCACAGTGACTGGGCTCTCCTCCCTGTGGTTCCGGTGTTCGGTCACCTGTGGTGGAATGAACTCTATATCGTGTTCTTCCTCTGCTTCTTCTATGGGGTTGCTGAACCTCCTTTTTGTTTGATCCACATGTTTGCGGCAGATTTGTCCATTGGTAAGTTTAACTACCAGAATCCTATTTCTCTCTTTGGCAACCACAGTGCCTGCGAGCCATTTGGGCCCTGCAGCGTAGTTGAGGACAAAAACAGGATCATTTACATCACTACATCACGCCCGCGCATTCCTGTCATGGTAGTGATATTGTGACTGGCGCCTGCTCTCGACAATTTCTTTCATGGTGAGGTGTATAAGGGATAATCGGGTTTTGAGCGTCCTTTTCATTAGTAGCTCTGCGGGTGGAACCCCTGTGAACGAGTGTGGTCGGGATCTATAGGCCAACAGGAGGCGTGATAAGCGGGTTTGTAGGGAACCCCCTTTGCATCTGAGCATCCCGTTTGATTATCTGCATGCTCGTTCTTCCTGGCCGTTTGAGGCCGGCTTGAACGGTGTCGTTCTAACATGGTTAATTCCATTGCCTGCCATGAAGTCCTGGAATTCAGTGCTTGTAAAGCACGGGCCATTGTCGCTGACCAAGATGTCCGGTAGACCAAAAGGGACGTTAGGGGTTTGATCTGTCTCCAGCTCAAATTTCCTGCCAAACAGGTACTGGTGCATTTTCTTTACCGCATATACACATGCGAGCGCCTCCTTTTCTACCATCCCGTAGCCCCATTCTGCCTGGGACAGACTCCTGGAGGCATAAGCTACCGGCTGTAACTGACCCTTGGCATTGACATGCTGCAACACACACCCGACACCATAGGACGATGCATCGCACGTTAACATAAGTTTCTTACATGGGTCATATAGCGTTAACAGAGTGTTGGAGCATAACAAATTGCGTGCTTTATTAAAAGCCCTTTCCTGGCTGTCCCCCCAGATCCATTCGCGACCTTTGCATAGAAGCATGTGTAGCGGCTCTAGCAGCGTGCTCAATTTGGGAAGAAAGTTACCAAAATAGTTCAGGAGCCCCAGGAACGAACGCAGCTCCGTCGTGTTACGGGGTCTGGGTGCTCTCTGGATCGCTTCCGTCTTGGATGCAGTAGGGCTGATCCCGTCTGCTGCTACCCTCATCCCCAGGAATTCTACCTCTGGAGCTAGAAAGACGCACTTTGCCTTTTTCAGTCGCAGACCTACCCGGTCCAGTCTGCGTAGCACCTCCTCCAGGTTGTGGAGGTGTTCTTCAGTATCGTAACCCGTAATGAGGATGTCGTCCTGAAAAACCACCGTCCCTGGAATCGACTTGAGGAGGCTTTCCATATTTCGTTGGAAGATCGCGGCGGCCGAGCGAATCCCAAATAGACATCTGTTGTACTCAAACAACCCCTTGTGTGCCGTGATGGTAGTCAGCTTCTTCGACTCACTCACCAGCTCCTGGGTCATGTAAGCTGAGGTCAGGTCCAATTTTGAAAAAAGTTTGCCACCGGATAGCGTCGCAAAGAGGTCCTCCGCTCTCGGTAGCGGGTACTGGTCTTGGAGTGACACCCGATTGATGGTGGCCTTGTAATCGCCACATATCCTGACCGACCCATCCGCCTTGAGCACCGGCACAATCGGGCTCGCCCAGTCACTGAATTCGACTGGCGAGATGATGCCTTCCCTCAACAGGCGGTCCAATTCACCTTCTATCTTTTCCCGCATCACGTACGGCACCGCTCTGGCCTTGTGGTGTACTGGTCTGGCGTCCGGGTTTATGTGAATCACTACCTTGGGCCCCATGAAAGTGCCAATGCCGGGTTGAAATAATGAGTCAAATTTGTCCAGGATATGTGAGCATGATACTCGCTCCACAGAGGAAATTGCATTGACATCGCCCCATTTCCAGTTCATGACAGCAAGCCAACTCCTCCCCAGTAGTGCGGGACCGTCCCCTGGGACAACCCAGAGTGGCAACCTGTTCTCCGAATCTTTGTGGGTCACGACTACCGTGGCACTGCCTAGCACCAAAATGATCTGCATTGTGTAAGTCCGTAGCTGTGCATCAATCGGCGATAATTTTGGCCTCCTGGCCTTGGATGCCCACAACTTTTCGAACTGTTTGATACCCATCAGGGACTGGCTGGCACCCGTGTCTAACTCCATTGATACTGGGATGCCATTGAGGAGCACTTTCATCATTATCGGTGGCATCCTGGTGTATGAACTGTATACGTGCTCCACATGAACTCGCTGAACTTCAGCTTCCAGCGATTTCCCCCAGTGTCCATTTCTGCAATTTCTGCAGGTATTTTGCTCATCTCTGCAAACTCCGGCTGAATGTATGCCTCCACGCCTCCAGCATGAGTTGCGGTTTGAAACAAAAGGTCCCTTGCCAGTCGATCGTCCCTGACTGCCCCTGTTATTGTCCTTGAGTGCACCATTAACAGGTGTTGATGGCCCCATTACTAGCCGCATTGTCTCTTGCAATGGCGTGAATCGCTGTTCAGCTTGCCATTGTCTCTGTCGAACTCCCCCTCTGGGTTCGACTACATGTTGGGGCATGCCTGACTGCCCTTGTCTGCCTGGAGAACTGTGTGCTGCTTTAACAATGTTGAATCTCTGTCCCAACCATTCCTTAACACAGTACCTCTCGTCTGTTCTGCTCGTGGCCATGCTTGCTTGGTTTAAATCTCAGTTTCTTGTCGCCATTGATACATCCTTACTACACAGTATAAATGCACACGAGGCCCATGCTTGAGAGAAGGTCAGTCTGTGACCTGTCTTTTATTCCTTAGCACTCAAGTGATGAAGATGGGTGGAGCTTCCCCTTTTATACCTGAAGGTCCAGGTTAGGAGTGTCTCCCACCTCGTGGTCAGTATTCTCACGGTGTACAACTTAGGTCAGTTTATACATGAGTTACAATGCTGGTTGAATACATGACAAGGGAGTGTACAGAAGGGGGAGTGTACAGGATGGAGGGTGTACAGGAGGGGGATTGTACAGGAGGGGGTGTGAACAGGAGGGAGTGTACAGAAGGGGGAGTGTACACGAGGGGAGTGTACAGGAGGGCGAGTGTACATGAGGAAGTGTACAGGAGGGGGAGTGTACAAGAGGGAGTGTACATGAGGGAATGTACAGGATGGGGAGTGTACAGGAGGGGAGTGTACAAGAGGGAGTGTACAGGATGGGGAGTGTACAGGAGGGGGATTGTACAGGAGGGGGTGTGTACATGAGGGAGTGTACAGGAGGGAGAGTACAAGAGTGTGTGTACAGGAGGGTGAGTGTATACGAGGGGGTGTGTATACGAGGGGGTGTGTATACGAGGGGGTGTGTATACGAGGGGGTGTGTATACGAGGGGGTGTGTATACGAGGGGGTGTGTACAGGAGGGGGAGTTTACAGGAGGGGGAGTTTACAGGAGGGGGAGTTTACAGGAGGGGGAGTTTACAGGAGGGGGAGTTTACAGGAGGGAGAGCGTACAGGAGGGAGAGTGTTCGGGGGTGTACAGGGGGCAGAGTGTACGGGAAGGAGTGTACAGGAGGGAGCGTACAGGAAATAGTGTACATGAGGGAGTGTACAGGATGGGGAATATACAGGAGGGGACCGTACAAGAGGGAGTGTACAGGAGCAGGTGTGTACAGGAGGGAGTGTACATGAGGGAGTGTACATGAGGGAGTGTACACGATAGGGAGTGTACAGGAGGGGCGAGTGTACAGGAGGGAGCATACAGGAGTATACAGGAGGTAGTGTACAGGATGGGGAGTGTACAGAAGGGGGAATGTACAGGAGGGAGTGTACAGGATGGGGAGTGTACAGGATGGGGAGTGCACAGGATAGGGATTGTACAGGAGGAGGTGAGTACAGGAGGGAGTGTACAGGACGGGGAGTGTACAGGAGGGGGGAGTGTACAGGAGCGAGCGAAGAGGAGGGAGTGTACAGGAGGCAGTGTACAGGATGGGGAGTGTACAGGATGGGAAGTGTACAGAATAGGGATTGTACAGGAGGGGGTGTGTACAGGAGGGAGTGTACAGGAGGGGGAGTGTACAGGAGAGAGTGTACTGGAGGGGGATGTAAAGGAGGGGGAGTGTACAGGAGGGAGTGTATAGGAGGGAGTGTACAAGAGGGAGTGTACAGCAGGTGGAGTGTACTGAACGGGGAGTGTACAGGATAGGGATTGTACAGGAGGGGCTGTGTACAGGAGAGAGTGTACAGGAGGGGGAGTGTACAGGAGGGGGAGTGTACAGGAGGGGGAGTGTACAGGAGGGGGAGTGTACAGGAGGGGGAGTGTACAGGAGGGGGGTGTACAGGAGGGAGTGTACAGGAGGGAGTGTACAGGAGGGAGTGTACAGGAGGGAGTGTACAGGAGGGAGAGTGTACAGGAGGGAGAGTGTACAGGAGGGAGAGTGTACAGGAGGGAGAGTGTACAGGAGGGAGAGTGTACAGGAGGGAGAGTACACAGAAGGGAAAGTGTACATGAGAGAGTGTACAAGAGAGGGAGTTAACAGGAAGGTGAGTCTACATGAGGGAGAGTGTACAGGAAGGAGAGCGTACAGGAGGGAGGGTGTGGAGGAGGGAGAGTTTACAGGAGGGGGAGTATACAGGGGGGAAGTGTACAGGAGGGAGGGTGTACAGGAGGCAGAGTGTACAGGAGGCAGAGTGTACAGGAGGGAGTGCACAGGAGTGAGTTTTACATGAGGGAGTGTACAGGATGGGGAATGTACAGGAGGGGAGCGTACAAGAGGGAGTGTACAGGAGCAGGCATGTACAGGAGGGAGTGTACATGAGGGAGTGTACAGGAGGGGGAGTATACAGGAGGGTGTGTACAGGAGGTAGTGTACAGGAGCGGGAGTGTACAGGAGGGGGAGTGTACAGGATGAAGAGTGTACAGGATAGGGATTGTACAGGAGGGGGGGTGTACATGAGGGAGTGTATAGAAGGGGGAGTGTACAGAAGGGGGAGTGTACAGGAGATGGGTGTACAGGAGGGGGAGTGTCCAGGAGGGGGGTGTACAGGAGGGAGTGTACAGGAGGGAGTGTACAGGAGGGAGTGTACAGGAGGGAGTGTACAGGAGGGAGTGTACAGGAGGGAGTGTACAGGAGGGAGTGTACAGGAGGGAGTGTACAGGAGGGAGTGTACAGGAGAGAGAGTGTACAGGAGAGAGAGTGTGTACAGGAGGGAGAATGTAAAGGAGGGAGAATGTAAAGGAGGGAGAATGTAAAGGAGGGAGAATGTAAAGGAGGGAGAGTACATGAGGGGGAGTGTACAGAAGGAAAAGTGTACATGAGAGAGTGTACAAGAGAGGGAGTTAACAGGAGGGTGAGTGTACATGAGGTGGATGTACAGGAGGGTGAGTGTACAGGAGGGAGTGTGTACAGGAGGGGGAGTGTAGGGGAATGTAGAGGAGGGAGAGTGTACAAGAGGGAGTGTACAGGAGGGTGAAGGTATATGAGGGGGCGTGTACAAGAGGGGGAGTGTACAGAAGGGAGGGTGTACAGGAGGGGGTGGCAACATTTACAAAATAAATAGTGTGCAATTTTTGAAACTTTTAAAAACAATACCCCGAAACGATGCTCTTAACGCACATCACATGGGCCTTAAAAAAAACATGCACTTTTTTTTGCTGTACAATGTCAACAATCCTTTAAAATTTTGTAAAAAAAAATACCCTCTTACTTTGAGCAATACAATACAAAACAAGCTTTTTTTGATCACAAATAGACAATCACCAGGAGGGAGTGTACAGGAGGGAGTGCACAGGAGGGAGTGTACAGGATGGGGAATGTACAGGAGGGGGAGCATACAAGAGGGAGTGTACAGAAGCAGGCGTGTACAGAAGCAGGCGTATACAGGAGGGAGTGTACATGAGGGAGTATACAGGAGGGAGAGTATACATGAGAGAGTGTACAGGAGGTAGTGTACAGGAGGGAGTGTACAGGAGAGAGAGTGTACAGGAGGGAGAACGTAGAGGAGGGAGAGTACATGAGGGGGAGTGTACAGAAGGGAAAGTATACATGAGAGAGTGTACAGGAGAGGGAGTTTACAGGAAGTAGTGTACATGAGGAAGTGTACAGGATGGGGAATGTACAAGAGGGAACCATACAAGAGAGAGTGTACAGGAGCAGGCGTGTACAGGAGGGAGTGTACATGAGAGAGTGTACAGGATGTGGAGTGTACAGGAGTGGGGAGTGTACAGGAGGGAGTGTACAGGAGGGAGTGTACAGGAGGGAGTGTACAGGAGGGAGTGTACAGGAGGGAGTGCACAGGATGGGGAGTGTACAGGATGGGGAGTGTACAGGATGGGGAGTGTACTAGAGGGAGTGTACAGGATGGGGAGTGTACAGGATGGTGTGTGTACAGGACGGGGTGTGTACAGGACGGGGTGTGTACAGAAGGGTGATTGTACAGAAGGGGGAGTGTACAGGAGGGGGAGTGTACAGAGGGAGTGTACAGGAGGGAGTGTATAAGATGGTGTGTACAGGAGTGGGAGTGTACAGGAGGGAGAATGTATATGAGGGGGTGTGTACAGGAGGGGGAGTGTACATGAAAAAGAGTGTACATTAGAACGAATGTATAGGTGGAGTGTACAGGAGA
>NW_027253583.1:0-14312 GCF_044704955.1 Pristiophorus japonicus | reverse complement strand
GAGGGAGTGAGAGAGGGGGGGAGAAAGAGAGATGGGCAGCGAGAGACGGAGAGAGAGAAAGAGGGGGAGCGAGAGATGGAGAGAGAGAAAGAGGGGGAGCGAGAGATGGAGAGAGAGAGGGGGAGCGAGGCACGGAGAGAGAGAGGGAGAGCGAGAGACGGAGAGAGAGAAAGAGGGGGAGTGAGAGACGGAGAGAGAGAAAGAGGGGGAGCGAGAGATGGAGAGAGAGAGAAAGATGGGGTGCGAGAGATGGAGAGAGAGAGGGGGAGCGAGAGACGAAGAGAGAGAGGGGGAGCGAGAGACGGAGAGAGAGAGGGGGAGCGAGAGATGAAGAGAGAGAGGGGGAGCGTGAGACGGAGAGGGAGAGTGAGAGACGGAGAGAGAGAGAGGGGGAGCGAGCGACGGAGAGAGAGGGGGAGCGAGCGACGGAGAGAGAGAGGGGGAGTGAGAGATGAAGAGAGAGAGGGAGAGCGAGAGACGGAGAGAGAGAAAGAGGGGGAATGAGAGACGGAGAGAGAGAAAGAGGGGGAGCGAGAGACGGAGAGAGAGAGGGGGAGCGAGAGATGAAGAGAGAGAGGGAGAACGAGAGACGGAGAGAGAGAGGGGGAGCGAGCGACGGAGAGAGAGAGGGGGAGCGAGAGACGAAGAGAGAGAGGGGGAGCGAGAGACGGAGAGAGAGAGGGAGAGCGAGACGGAGAGAGAGAGGGGGAGCGAGCGACGGAGAGAGAGAGGGGGAGCGAGAGATGAAGAGAGAGAGGGAGAGCGAGAGACGGAGAGAGAGATGGAGAGCGAGAGACGGAGAGAGAGAGGGGGAGAGAGAGACGGAGAGAGAGAGGGGGAGCGAGAGACGGAGAGAGAGAGACAGAGAGAGAGGGGGGGAGAGAGAGGCAGAGCGAGAGACGCAGAGAGAGAGAAGGCGAGCGAGAGACGCAGAGAAGAGGGAGCGAGAGATGGAGAGATGGAGAGGGCGAGCGAGAGAGGGGGGAGCGAGAGACGGAGAGAGAGAGGGGGAGCGAGAGACGGAGAGAGAGAGAGGGGCAGCGAGAGACGGAGAGAGAGAGGGGGAGCGAGAGATGGAGAGAGAGAGAGGGGGAGCGAGAGACGAAGAGAGAGAGGGGGAGCAAGAGAGGGGGAATGAGAGACGGAGAGAGAGAGGGGGAGCGAGAGATGGAGAGAGAGAGAGGGAGCGAGAGACGGAGAGAGAGAGAAGGAGTGAGAGAAAGAGCGCGAGACGGAGAGAGAGAGAGACGGAGTGAGAGAGTGGGAGCGAGAGAGGGCGAGGGAGAGTGGGAACGAGAGAAGGAGAGACAGAGAGGGCAAGAGACGAAGAAAGAGAGGGGGAGCGAGAGAGGGAGAGAGAAAGAGGGGGAGCGAGAGATAGAGAGAGAGAGAGGGAGTGAGAGATGAAGAGAAAGAGGTGGAGCGAGAGATAGAGAGAGAGAAAGAGGGGGAGCGAGAGATGGAGAGAGAGAGGGTGAGCAAGAGACGGAGAGAGAGAGAGGGGGAGCGAGAGACGGAGAGAGAGAGGGGAGCGAGAGACGGAGAGAGAAAAGGGAGAGCGAGAGACGGAGAGAGAGAGGGGGAGCGAGAGACAGAGAGAGAGAGGGAGCGAGAGACAGAGAGAGAGGCAGCGAAAGACGCAGAGAGAGAGAGGGAGTGAGAGACGGAGAGAGAGAGGGGGAGCGAGAGATGGGGAGAGAGAGGGAGAGCGAGAGACGCAGAGAGAGAGAAGGGGAGCGAGAGACAGAGAGAGAGAGGGAGCGAGAGACAGAGAGAGAGGCAGCGAAAGACGCAGAGAGAGAGAGGGAGTGAGAGACGCAGAGCGAGAGAGCCAGCGAGAGACGGTGAGAGAGAGAGGGGGAGTGAGAGACGTAGTGAGAGAGGGGGAGCGAGTGACAGAGAGAGAGAGGGAGCGAGAGACAGAGAGAGAGGCAGCGAAAGACGCAGAGAGAGAGAGGGAGTGAGAGACGCAGAGCGAGAGAGCCAGCGAGAGACGGTGAGAGAGAGAGGGGGAGTGAGAGACGTAGTGAGAGAGGGGGAGCGAGTGACGGAGAGAGAGAAAGAGGGGGAGCGAGAGACGGAGTGAGAGAAAGAGGTGCTGCGAGAGATGGAGAGAGAGAAAGAGGTGCTGCGAGAGATGGAGAGAGAGAAAGAGGGGGAGCGAGAGATGGAGAGAGAGAAAGAGGGGGAGAGAGAGAGAGGGAGCGAGAGACGGAGAGAGAGAGGGGGAGCAAGAGATGAAGAGAGAGAGGGGGAGCGAGAGACGAAGAGAGAGGGGGAGCGAGAGATGGAGAGAGAGATGGGGAGCGAGATACGAAGAGAGAGAGGGGGAGCGAGAGATGGAGAGAGAGAGGGGGAGCGAGAGACAGAGAGAGAGAGGGGGAGTGAGAGACGGAGAGAGAGAGGGGGAGCGAGAGATGAAGAGAGAGAGGGAGAGCGAGAGACGGAGAGAGAGATGGGGAGCGAGAGACGGAGAGAGAGAGGGGGAGCGAGAGATGGAGAGAGAGAGGGGGAGCGAGAGACGGAGAGAGAGAGGGGGAGCGAGAGATGAAGAGTGAGAGAGAGGGAGAGCGAGAGACGGAGAGAGAGATGGGGAGCGAGAGACGGAGAGAGAGAGGGGGAGCGAGAGATGAAGAGAGAGAGGGAGAGCAAGAGACGGAGAGAGAGAGGGAGAGCGAGAGACGGAGAGAGAGAGAGGGGGAGCGAGAGACGGAGAGAGAGAGAGGGAGTGAGAGAGGGGGGGAGAAAGAGAGATGGGCAGCGAGAGACGGAGAGAGAGAGGGGAGCGAGAGACGGCGAGAGAGAGGGGGAGCGAGAGACGGAGAGAGAGAGACAGAGAGAGAGGGGGGGAGAGAGAGGCAGAGCGAGAGACGCAGAGAGAGAGAAGGCGAGCGAGAGACGCAGAGAGAGGGAGCGAGAGATGGAGAGATGGAGAGGGCGAGCGAGAGAGGGGGAGCGAGAGACGGAGAGAGAGAGGGGGAGCGAGAGACGGAGAGAGAGAGAGGGGCAGCGAGAGACGGAGAGAGAGAGGGGGAGCGAGAGATGGAGAGAGAGAGAGGGGAGCGAGAGACGAAGAGAGAGAGGGGGAGCAAGAGAGGGGGAATGAGAGACGGAGAGAGAGAGGGGGAGCGAGAGATGGAGAGAGAGAGAGGGAGCGAGAGACGGAGAGAGAGAGAAGGAGTGAGAGAAAGAGCGCGAGACGGGAGAGAGAGAGACGGAGTGAGAGAGTGGGAGCGAGAGAGGGCGAGGGAGAGTGGGAACGAGAGAAGGAGAGACAGAGAGGGCAAGAGACGAAGAAAGAGAGGGGGAGCGAGAGAGGGAGAGAGAAAGAGGGGGAGCGAGAGATAGAGAGAGAGAGAGGGAGTGAGAGATGAAGAGAAAGAGGTGGAGCGAGAGATAGAGAGAGAGAAAGAGGGGAGCGAGAGATGGAGAGAGAGAAAGAGGGGGAGCGAGAGACGGAGAGAGAGAAAGAGGAGGAGCGAGAGAGGGAGTGAGAGATGAAGAGAAAGACGTGGAGCGAGAGATAGAGAGAGAGAGAGAGGGGGAGTGAGAGACGTAATGAGAGAGGGGGAGCGAGTGACGGAGAGATAGGCAGAGAGAGAGAGAGGGGGAGCGAGAGATGGAGAGAGAGAGAGAGGGGGAGTGAGAGACGTAGTGAGAGAGGGGGAGCGAGTGATGGAGAGAGAGAAAGGGGGAGCGAGAGACGCAGAGAGAGAGAAGGGGAGCGAGAGACGGAGAGAGAGAGGGGGAGCCAGAGACGGTGAGAGCGAGAGACGGAGAGAGAAAGGGAGCGAGAGACGCAGAGGGGGAGCGAGAGACGCAGAGGGAGAGGGGGCGAGAGATGGAGAGAGAGAGGGGGAGCGAGAGACGGAGAGATAGGCAGAGAGAGAGAAAGAGGGGGAGCGAGAGACGGAGAGAGAGAAAGAGGGGGAGCGAGAGACGGAGAGAGAGAGAGAGGGGGAGCGAGAGATGGAGAGAGAGAGGGGGAGCGAGAGACGAAGAGAGAGAGGGGAGCGAGAGACGGAGAGAGAGGGGGAATGAGAGATGGAGAGAGAGAGGGGGAGCGAGAGAGGGGGAGCGAGAGATGGAGAGAGAGAGAGGGAGCGAGAGACAGGGAGAGAGAGAGAAGGAGTGAGAGAAAGAGCGCGAGACGGAGGGAGAGACGGAGTGAGAGAGTGGGAGCGAGAGAGGGAGAGAGAGAAAGAGGTGGAGCGAGAGAGAGAGAGAAAGAGGAGGAGCGAGAGATGGAGAGAGAGAAAGAGGGGAGCGAGAGATGGAGAGAGAGAAAGAGGGGGAGCGAGAGAAAGAGGTGGAGCGAGAGATAGAGAGAGAGAAAGAGGGGAGCGAGAGATGGAGTGAGTGAAAAAGGGGGAGCGAATGACGGAGAGAGAGAAAGAGGTGGAGCGAGAGATAGAGAGAGAGAAAGAGGGGAGCGAGAGATGGAGAGAGAGAAAGAGGGGGAGCGAGAGATGGAGAGAGAGAAAGAGGGGGAGCGAGAGACGGAGAGAGAGAGGGAGAGTGAGAGACGGAGAGAGAGACGGGAGCGAGCGACGGAGAGAGAGAGGGAGAGCGAGAGACGGAGAGAGAGAGGGGGAGCGAGAGATGAAGAGAGAGGGGGGGAGCAAGAGACGGAGAGAGAGAGGGGGAGCGAGAGATGGAGAGAGAGAGGGTGAGCAAGAGACGGAGAGAGAGAGGGGAGCGAGAGATGGAGAGAGAGAGGGGGAGCGAGAGACGCAGAGAGAGAGAAGGGGAGCGAGAGACGGAGAGAGAGAGGGAGAGCGAGAGACGGAGAGAGAAAGGGAGAGCGAGGGACGGAGAGAGAAAGGGAGCGAGAGATGCAGAGGGAGAGGGGGAGCGATAGCGGGAGAGCGAGAGACGGAAAGAGAGAGGGGGAGCGAGAGACGGAGAGAGAGAAGGGGAGCGAGAGACGGAGAGAGGGGGAGCGAGAGACGGAGAGAGAGAGAGGGGAGCGAGAGATGGAGAGAGAGAGAGAGGGGGAGCGAGAGATGGAGAGGAGAGAGAGGGGGAGCGAGAGACGAAGAGAGAGAGGGGGAGCGAGAGACGGAGAGAGAGAGGGGAGCGCGAGACGGAGAGAGAGAGAGGGGGAGTGAGAGGGGAAGCGAGAGATGGAGAGAGAGAGAGGGGGAGCGAGAGACGAAGAGAGAGAGGGGGAGCGAGAGATGGAGAGAGAGAGAGAGGGGGAGCGAGAGACGAAGAGAGAGAGGGGGAGCGAGAGATGGAGAGAGAGAGAGAGAGGGGGAGCGAGAGATGGAGAGAGAGAAGGGGAGCGAGAGACGAAGGGAGAGAGGGGGAGCGAGAGACGGAGAGAGAGAGGGGGAACGAGAGACGGAGAGAGAGAGGGGGAGCGAGAGACGGAGAGAGAGAGCGGAGCGAGAGACAGGGAGAGAGAGAGAAGGAGTGAGAGAAAGAGCGCGAGACGGAGCGAGAGACGGAGTGAGAGAGTGGGAGAAAGAGACGGCGAGCGAGAGTGGGAATGAGAGAAGGAGAGACAGTGAGGGCGAGAGACGAAGAAAGAGAGGGGGGGAGCGAGAGAGGGAGAGAGAAAGAGGGGGAGCGAGAGACGGAGAGAGAGAAAGAGGGGGAGCGAGAGACGGAGAGAGAGAGAGGGGAGCGAGAGACGGAGAGAGAGAAAGAGGTGGAGCGAGAGATGGAGAGAGAGAAAGAGTGGGAGCGAGAGGATAGAGAGAGAGAGAGGGGAGGTGGGAGATGAAGAGAAAGAGGGGGAGTGAGAGATGGAGAGAGAGAAAGAGGGGGGAGCGAGAGATGGAGAGAGAGAAAGAGGTGGAGCGAGAGACGGAGAGAGAGAAAGAGGTGGAGCGAGAGATAGAGAGAGAGAAAGAGGGGGAGCGAGAGACGGAGAGAGAGAAAGAGGGGGAGCGAGAGATGGAGAGAGAGAAAGAGGGGGAGCGAGAGATGGAGCGAGAGAGGGGGAGCGAGACACGGAGAGAGAAAGGGGGAGCGAGAGACGGAGAGAGAGAAAGAGGTGGAGCGAGAGATGGAGAGAGAGAAAGAGTGGGAGCGAGATATAGAGAGAGAGAGAGGGAGTGGGAGATGAAGAGAAAGAGGGGGAGTGAGAGATGGAGAGAGAGAAAGAGGGGGAGCGAGAGATAGAGAGAGAGAAAGAGGGAGAGCGAGAGACGGAGAGAGAAAGGGGGAGCGAGCGACGGAGAGAGAGAGGGGGAGCGAGAGATGAAGAGAGAGAGGGGGAGCGTGAGACGGAGAGCGAGAGCGAGAGACGGAGAGAGAGAGGGGGAGCGAGCGACGGAGAGAGAGGGGGAGCGAGCGACGGAGAGAGAGAGGGGGAGCGAGAGATGAAGAGAGAGAGGGAGAGCGAGAGACGGAGAGAGAGAGGGGGAGCGAGAGATGAAGAGAGAGAGGGAGAGCGAGAGACGGAGAGAGAGAAAGAGGGGGAGTGAGAGACGGAGAGAGAGAAAGAGGGGGAGCGAGAGATGGAGAGAGAGAAAGATGGGGTGCGAGAGATGGAGAGAGAGAGGGGGAGCGAGAGACGAAGAGAGAGAGGGAGACGAGAGACGGGGAGAGAGACGGAGAGAGAGAGGGGGAGCGAGAGAAGGAGAGACAGTGAGGGCGAGAGACGAAAAAAGAGAGGGGGAGAGAGAGAGGGGGAGGGAGAGACGGAGAGAGAGTGGGGGAGGGAGAGACGGAGAGAGAGGGAGCGAGAGACGGACTGAGAGAAAGAGGGGGAGCGAGAGACGGAGAGAGAGAAAGAGGTGGAGCGAGAGATGGAGAGAGAGAAAGAGGGGGAGCGAGAGATAGAGAGAGAGAAAGAGGGGGAGCGAGAGACGGAGAGAGAGAAAGAGGGGGAGCGAGAGATGGAGAGAGAGAAAGAGGGGGAGCGAGAGATGGAGAGAGAGAGGGGGAGCGAGACACGGAGAGAGAGAGGGAGAGCGAGAGACGGAGAGAGAGAGGGGGAGCGAGAGATGAAGAGAGAGGGGGGGAGCGTGAGACGGAGAGAGAGAGAGGGGGAGCGAGCGACGGAGAGAGAGGGGGAGCGAGCGACGGAGAGAGAGAGGGGGAGCGAGAGATGAAGAGAGAGAGGGAGAGCGAGAGACGGAGAGAGAGAAAGAGGGGGAGTGAGAGACGGAGAGAGAGAAAGAGGGGGAGCGAGAGATGGAGAGAGAGAGGGGGAGCGAGAGACGAAGAGAGAGAGGGGGAGCGAGAGACGGAGAGAGAGAGGGGGAGCGAGAGATGAAGAGAGAGAGGGAGAGCGAGAGACGGAGAGAGAGAGGGGGAGCGAGCGACGGAGAGAGAGAGGGGGAGCGAGAGACGAAGAGAGAGAGGGGGAGCGAGAGACGGAGAGAGAGAGGGAAAGCGAGATGGAGAGAGAGAGGGGGAGCGAGCGACGGAGAGAGAGAGGGGGAGCGAGAGATGAAGAGAGAGAGGGAGAGCGAGAGACGGAGAGAGAGATGGAGAGCGAGAGACGGAGAGAGAGAGGGGGAGCGAGAGATGAAGAGAGAGAGGGGGAGCGAGAGACGGAGAGAGAGATGGGGAGCGAGATACGAAGAGAGAAAGGGGGAGCGAGAGATGGAGAGAGAGAGGGTGAGCAAGAGACGGAGAGAGAGAGAGGGGGAGCGAGAGACGGAGAGAGAGAGGGGGAGCGAGCGACGGAGAGAGAGAGGGGGAGCGAGAGATGAAGAGAGAGAGGGAGAGCGAGAGACGGAGAGAGAGATGGAGAGCGAGAGACGGAGAGAGAGAGGGGGAGCGAGAGACGGAGAGAGAGGGGGAATGAGAGATGGAGAGAGAGAGGGGGAGCGAGAGAGGGGGAGCGAGAGATGGAGAGAGAGAGAGGGAGCGAGAGACAGGGAGAGAGAGAGAAGGAGTGAGAGAAAGAGCGCGAGACGGAGGGAGAGACGGAGTGAGAGAGTGGGAGCGAGAGAGAGAGAGAGAGAATGAGGTGGAGCGAGAGATAGAGAGAGAGAAAGAGGAGGAGCGAGAGATGGAGAGAGAGAAAGAGGGGGAGCGAGAGATGGAGAGAGAGAAAGAGGGGGAGCGAGAGAAAGAGGTGGAGCGAGAGATAGAGAGAGAGAAAGAGGGGGAGCGAGAGATGGAGTGAGTGAAAAAGGGGGAGCGAATGACGGAGAGAGAGAAAGAGGTGGAGCGAGAGATAGAGAGAGAGAAAGAGGGGGAGCGAGAGATGGAGAGAGAGAAAGAGGGGGAGCGAGAGATGGAGAGAGAGAAAGAGGGGGAGCGAGAGACGGAGAGAGAGAGGGAGAGTGAGAGACGGAGAGAGAGACGGGGAGCGAGCGACGGAGAGAGAGAGGGAGAGCGAGAGACGGAGAGAGAGAGGGGGAGCGAGAGATGAAGAGAGAGGGGGGGAGCAAGAGATGGAGAGAGAGATGGGGAGCGAGATACGAAGAGAGAGAGGGGGAGCGAGAGATGGAGAGAGAGAGGGTGAGCAAGAGACGGAGAGAGAGAGAGGGGGAGAGAGAGAGGGGGAGCGAGAGATGGAGAGAGAGAGGGGGAGCGAGAGACGCAGAGAGAGAGAAGGGGAGCGAGAGAGGGAGAGCGAGAGACGGAGAGAGAAAGGGAGAGCGAGGGACGGAGAGAGAAAGGGAGCGAGAGATGCAGAGGGAGAGGGGGAGCGATAGCGGGAGAGCGAGAGACGGAAAGAGAGAGGGGGAGCGAGAGACAGAGAGAGAGAAGGGGAGCGAGAGACGGAGAGAGGGGGAGCGAGAGACGGAGAGAGAGAGAGGGGGAGCGAGAGATGGAGAGAGAGAGAGAGGGGGAGCGAGAGATGGAGAGAGAGAGAGGGGGAGCGAGAGACGAAGAGAGAGAGGGGGAGCGAGAGACGGAGAGAGAGAGGGGGAGCGCGAGACGGAGAGAGAGAGAGGGGGAGTGAGAGGGGAAGCGAGAGATGGAGAGAGAGAGAGGGGGAGCGAGAGACGAAGAGAGAGAGGGGGAGCGAGAGATGGAGAGAGAGAGAGAGGGGGAGCGAGAGACGAAGAGAGAGAGGGGGAGCGAGAGATGGAGAGAGAGAGAGAGAGGGGGAGCGAGAGATGGAGAGAGAGAGAGGGGGAGCGAGAGACGAAGGGAGAGAGGGGGAGCGAGAGACGGAGAGAGAGAGGGGGAACGAGAGACGGAGAGAGAGAGGGGGAGCGAGAGACGGAGAGAGAGAGCGGGAGCGAGAGACAGGGAGAGAGAGAGAAGGAGTGAGAGACGGTGAGAGAGGGAGGAGCGAGAGATGGGGAGCGAGATACGAAGAGAGAGAGGGGGAGCGAGAGTTGGAGAGAGAGAGGGTGAGCAAGATACGGAAAGAGAGAGAGAGGGGGAGCGAGAGATGGAGAGAGAAAGGGGGAGCGAGAGACGCAGAGAGAGAGAAGGGGAGCGAGAGACGGAGAGAGAGAGGGGGGAGCCAGAGACGGTGAGAGCGAGAGACGCAGAGGGGGAGCGAGAGACGGAGAGAGAGAAAGAGGGGGAGCGAGAGACGGAGAGAGAGAGAGAGGGGGAGCGAGAGATGGAGAGAGAGAGGGGGAGCGAGGGACGAAGAGAGAGAGGGGGACCGAGAGACGGAGAGAGAGGGGGAATGAGAGATGGAGAGAGAGAGGGGGAGCGAGAGATGGAGAGAGAGAGAGGGAGCGAGAGACAGGGAGAGAGAGAGAAGGAGTGAGAGAAAGAGGTGGAGCGAGAGATGGAGAGAGAGAAAGAGGGGGAGCGAGAGATGGAGTGAGTGAAAAAGGGGGAGCGAGAGACGGAGAGAGAGAAAGAGGTGGAGCGAGAGATAGAGAGAGAGAAAGAGGGGGAGCGAGAGATGGAGAGAGAGAAAGAGGGGGAGCGAGAGATGGAGAGAGAGAAAGAGGGGGAGCGAGAGACGGAGAGAGAGATGGAGAGTGAGAGACGGAGAGAGAGAGGGGGAGCGAGCGACGGAGAGAGAGAGGGAGAGCGAGAGACGGAGAGAGAGAGGGGGAGCGAGAGATGAAGAGAGAGAGGGGGAGCGAGAGATGGAGAGAGAGAGGGTGAGCAAGAGACGGAGAGAGAGAGAGGGGGAGAGAGAGAGGGGGAGCGAGAGACGAAGAGAGAGAGACGAAGAGAGAGAGGGGAGTGAGAGACGGAGAGAGAGAGGGAGCGAGAGGGGGAGAGAGAGATGGTGGGAGCGAGAGACAGAGAGAGAGAGAGGGGGAGCGAGAGACGGAGAGAGAGAGAGAGAGAGGGGGAGCGAGAGACGGAGGGAGAGACGGTGAGAGAGAGGGGGAGCGAGAGACGAAGAGAGAGAGGGGGAGGGAGAGACGGAGAGAGAGAGGGGGAGCGAGAGACGCAAAGAGAGAGAGGGGGAGCGAGAGACAGAGAGAGAGAGGGGGAGCGAGAGAGGAGCGAGAGACGAAGAGAGAGAGAGGGGGAGCGAGAGACGGAGAGAGAGAGAGGGGGGGGAGCGAGAGACAGAGAGAGAGAGGGAGCGAGAGACAGAGAGAGAGGGAGCGAAAGACGCAGAGAGAGAAAGGAAGCGAGAGACGGTGAGAGAGAGGGGGAGCGAGAGACGGAGAGAGAGAGAGGGGGAGTGAGAGACGTAATGAGAGAGGGGGAGCGAGTGACGGAGAGATAGGCAGAGAGAGAGAGAGGGGGAGCGAGAGATGGAGAGAGAGAGAGAGGGGGAGTGAGAGACGTAGTGAGAGAGGGGGAGCGAGTGACGGAGAGATAGGCAAAGAGAGAGAGAGGGGAGCGAGAGATGGAGAGAGAGAAAGGGGGAGCGAGAGACGCAGAGAGAGAAGGGGAGCGAGAGACGGAGAGAGAGAGGGGGAGCCAGAGATGGAGAGAGAGAGAGAGGGGGAGCGAGAGATGGAGAGAGAGAGAGGGGGAGCGAGAGACGAAGAGAGAGAGGGGGAGCGAGAGACGGAGAGAGAGAGGGGGAGCGCGAGACGGAGAGAGAGAGAGGGGGAGTGAGAGGGGAAGCGAGAGACGGAGAGAGAGAGAGGGGGAGCGAGAGACGAAGAGAGAGAGGGGGAGCGAGAGATGGAGAGAGAGAGAGGGGTGGAGCGAGAGACGAAGAGAGAGAGGGGGAGCGAGAGATGGAGAGAGAGAGAGGGGGAGCGAGAGATGGAGAGAGAGAGAGGGGGAGCGAGAGACGAAGGGAGAGAGGGGGAGCGAGAGACGGAGAGAGAGAGGGGGAGGAGGGGGGAGCGAGAGACGGAGAGAGAGAGGGGGAACGAGAGACGGAGAGAGAGAGGGGGAGCGAGAGACAGGGAGAGAGAGAGAAGGAGTGAGAGAAAGAGCGCGAGACGGAGCGAGAGACGGAGTGAGAGAGTGGGAGAAAGAGACGGCGAGCGAGAGTGGGAATGAGAGAAGGAGAGACTGAGGGCGAGAGACGAAGAAAGAGAGGGGGGGAGCGAGAGATGGAGAGAGAGGGGGAGCGAGAGACGAAGAGAGAGAGGGGGAGCGAGAGATGGAGAGAGAGAGAGAGGGGGAGCGAGAGACGAAGAGAGAGAGGGGGAGCGAGAGATGGAGAGAGAGAGAGAGGGGGAGCGAGAGATGGAGAGAGAGAGAGGGGGAGCGAGAGACGAAGGGAGAGAGGGGGAGCGAGAGACGGAGAGAGAGAGGGGGAACGAGAGACGGAGAGAGAGAGGGGAGCGAGAGACGGAGAGAGAGAGCGGGAACGAGAGACAGGGAGAGAGAGAGAAGGAGTGAGAGAAAGAGCGCGAGACGGAGCGAGAGACGGAGTGAGAGAGTGGGAGAAAGAGACGGCGAGCGAGAGTGGGAATGAGAGAAGGAGAGACAGTGAGGGCGAGAGACGAAGAAAGAGAGGGGGGGAGCAAGAGAGGGAGAGAGAAAGAGGGGGAGCGAGAGACGGAGAGAGAGAAAGAGGTGGAGCGAGAGATGGAGAGAGAGAAAGAGTGGGAGCGAGAGAGAGAGAGGGAGTGGGAGATGAAGAGAAAGAGGGGGAGTGAGAGATGGAGAGAGAGAAAGAGGGGGAGCGAGAGATGGAGAGAGAGAAAGAGGGGGAGCGAGAGAGGAGAGAGAGAAAGAGGTGGAGCGAGAGATAGAGAGAGAGAAAGAGGGGGAGCGAGGACGGAGAGAGAGAAAGAGGGGGAGCGAGAGATGGAGAGAGAGAAAGAGGGGGGAGCGAGAGATGGAGCGAGAGAGGGGGAGCGAGACACGGAGAGAGAAAGGGAGAGCGAGAGACGGAGAGAGAGAAAGAGGTGGAGCGAGAGATGGAGAGAGAGAAAGAGTGGGAGCGAGAGACGGAGAGAGAAAGGGGGAGCGAGTGACGGAGAGAGAGAAAGAGGTGGAGCGAGAGATGGAGAGAGAGAAAGAGTGGGAGCGAGAGATAGAGAGAGAGAGAGGGAGAGGGAGTGGGAGATGAAGAGAAAGAGGGGGAGTGAGAGATGGAGAGAGAGAAAGAGGGGGAGCGAGAATTAGAGAGAGAGAAAGAGGGAGAGCGAGAGACGGAGAGAGAAAGGGGGAGCGAGCGACGGAGAGAGAGAGGGGGAGCGAGAGATGAAGAGAGAGAGGGGGAGCGTGAGACGGAGAGGGAGAGCGAGAGCGAGAGACGGAGAGAGAGAGGGGGAGCGAGCGACGGAGAGAGAGGGGGAGCGAGCGACGGAGAGAGAGAGGGGGAGCGAGAGATGAAGAGAGAGAGGGAGAGCGAGAGACGGAGAGAGAGAAAGAGGGGGAGTGAGAGACGGAGGGAGAGAAAGAGGGGGAGCGAGAGATGGAGAGAGAGAAAGATGGGGTGCGAGAGACGGAGAGAGAGAGGGAGAGCGAGAGACGGGGAGAGAGACGGAGAGAGAGAGGGGGAAGAGAGAGGGGGAGGGAGAGACGGAGAGAAAGTGGGGGAGGGAGAGACGGAGAAGAGGGAGCGAGAGACGGACTGAGAGAAAGAGGTGGAGCGAGAGATGGAGAGAGAGAAAGAGGGGGAGCGAGAGACGGAGAGAGAGAAAGAGGGGGAGCGAGAGATGGAGAGAGAGAAAGAGGGGAGCGAGAGACGGAGAGAGAGAGGGGGAGCGAGCGACGGAGAGAGAGGGGGAGCGAGCGACGGAGAGAGAGAGGGGGAGCGAGAGATAAAGAGAGAGAGGGAGAGCGAGAGACGGAGAGAGAGAAAGAGGGGGGAGTGAGAGACGGAGAGAGAGAAAGAGGGGGAGCGAGAGATGGAGAGAGAGAAAGATGGGGTGCGAGAGATGGAGAGAGAGAGGGGAAGCGAGAGACGGAGAGAGAGAGGGGGGAGCGAGCGACGGAGAGAGAGAGGGAGAGCGAGAGACGAAGAGAGAGAGGGGGAGCGAGAGACGAAGAGAGAGAGGGGGAGCGAGAGACGGAGAGAGAGAGGGGGAGCGAGAGATGAAGAGAGAGAGGGAGAGCGAGAGACGGAGAGAGAGAGGGGGAGCGAGCGACGGAGAGAGAGAGGGGGAGCGAGAGACGAAGAGAGAGAGGGGGAGCGAGAGACGGAGAGAGAGAGGGAGAGCGAGACGGAGAGAGAGAGGGGGAGCGAGCGACGGAGAGAGAGAGGGGGAGCGAGAGATGAAGAGAGAGAGGGAGAGCGAGAGACGGAGAGAGAGATGGAGAGCGAGATACGAAGAGAGAAAGGGGGAGCGAGAGATGGAGAGAGAGAGGGGGAGCGAGAGACGGAGAGAGAGAGGGGGAGCGAGAGACGGAGAGAGAGATGGAGAGCGAGATACGAAGAGAGAAAGGGGGAGCGAGAGATGGAGAGAGAGAGGGGGAGCGAGAGATAGGGAGAGAGAGGGGGAGCGAGAGACGCTGGGAGAGAGAGGGAGAGCGAGAGACGCAGAGAGAGAGAAGGGGAGCGAGAGACGGAGAGAGAGAGGGGGAGCGAGAGACGGAGAGAGAAAGGGAGAGCGAGAGACGGAGAGAGAGATGGGGAGCGAGAGACGGAGAGAGAGAGGGGGAGCGAGAGACGAAGAGAGAGAGGGGGAGCGAGAGACGGAGAGAGAGATGGGGAGCGAGAGACGGAGAGAGAGAGGGGGAGCGAGAGACGGAGAGATAGGCAGAGAGAAAGAGAGAGAGAAGGGGAGCGAGAGACTGAGAGAGAGAAAGAGGGGGAGCGAGAGACGGAGAGAGAGAAAGAGTTGCTGCGAGCGATGGAGAGAGAGAAAGAGGGGGAGCGAGAGATGGAGAGAGAGAGGGAGAGCGAGAGACGGAGAGAGAGAGGGAGAGCGAGAGACGGAGAGAGAGAGGGGGAGCGAGAGATGAAGAGAGAGAGGGTGAGCGAGAGAGAGAGAGGGAGCGAGAGACGCAAAGTGAGAGAGGGAGCGAGAGACAGAGAGAGAGAGGGAGCGAAAGACGAAGAGAGAGAGGGGGAGCGAGAGACGGAGAGAGAGGGGGAGCGAGAG
>NW_027253582.1:0-14344 GCF_044704955.1 Pristiophorus japonicus | reverse complement strand
CTCTCGCGCGCCATCTCTCTCTCTCGCGCGCCATCTCTCTCTCGCGCGCCATCTCTCTCTCTCGCGCGCCATCTCTCTCTCTCGCGCGCCATCTCTCTCTCTCGCGCGCCCATCTCTCTCTCTCGCGCGCCATCGCTCTCTCTCGCGCGCCATCGCTCTCTCTCTCGCGCGCCATCGCTCTCTCTCTCGCGCGCCATCTCTCTCTCTCTCGCGCGCCATCTCTCTCTCGCGCGCCATCTTCTCTCTCTCGCGCGCCATCTCTCTCTCTCTCGCGCGCCATCTCTCTCTCTCGCGCGCGCCATCTCTCTCTCTCGCGCGCGCCATCTCTCTCTCTCGCGCGCCATCTCTCTCTCTCGCGCGCGCCATCTCTCTCTCTCGCGCGCGCCATCTCTCTCTCCTCGCGCGCCATCTCTCTCTCTCGCGCGCGCCATCTCTCTCTCTCGCGCGCGCCATCTCTCTCTCTCTCGCCCTCTCTCTCGCGCGCCATCTCTCTCTCTCGCGCGCGCCATCTCTTCTCTCGCGCGCCATCTCTCTCTCGCGCGCGCCATCATCTCTCTCTCTCTCTCGCGCGCCCTCTCTCTCGCGCGCGCCATCTCTTCTCTCTCTCTCTCTCGCGCGCCATCTCTCTCTCCTCTCTCTCTCTCTCTCGCGCGCCATCTCTCTCTCTCTCTCTCTCTCGCGCGCCACTCTCTCTCTCTCTCTCTCGCGCGCCATCTCTCTCTCTCTCTCTCGCGCGCCATCTCTCTCTCTCTTCTCTCGCGCGCCATCTCTCTCTCTCTCGCGCGCCCATCTCTCTCTCTCTCGCGCGCGCCATCTCTCTCTCGCGCGCGCCACTCCTCTCTCTCTCTCTCTCTCGCGCGCCATCTCTCTCTCTCTCTCTCTCGCGCGCCATCTCTCTCTCTCTCTCTCGCGCGCCATCTCTCTCTCTCTCGCGCGCCATCTCTCTCTCTCGCGCGCCATCTCTCTCTCTCGCGCGCCATCTCTCTCTCTCGCGCGCCATCTCTCTCTCTCGCGCGCCATCTCTCTCTCTCGCGCGCCATCTCTCTCTCTCGCGCGCCATCTCTCTCTCTCGCGCGCCATCTCTCTCTCTCTCTCTCGCGCGCCATCTCTCTCTCTCTCTCTCGCGCGCGTGCCATCTGTCGCTCCCTCGCGCGCGCGCCATCACTCGCTCCCTCGCGCGCGCACGCACGCCATCTCTCTCGCTCGCTCTCTCTCTCTCTCTTTCTTTCTCTCTTGCGCGCGCCATCTCTCTCTCTCTCTCGCGCGCGCCATCTCTCTCTCGCGCGCGCCATCTCTCTCTCTCGCGCGCCCTCTCTCTCGCGCGCGCCCTCTCTCTCTCGCGCGCGCTCTCTCTCTCTCTCTCTCTCTCGCGCGCCATCTCTCTCTCTCTCTCTCTCTCTCGCGCGCCATCTCTCTCTCTCTCTCTCTCGCGCGCCATCTCTCTCTCTCTCTCTCTCGCGCGCCATCTCCCCTCTCTCTCTCGCGCGCCATCTCTCTCTCTCTCGCGCGCCATCTCTCTCTCTCTCGCGCGCCATCTCTCTCTCTCTCGCGCGCCATCTCTCTCTCTCTCGCGCGCCATCTCTCTCTCTCTCGCGCGCGCCATCTCTCTCTCTCTCGCGCGCGCCATCTCTCTCTCTCTCTCGCGCGCCATCTCTCTCTCTCGCGCGCGCCATCTCTCTCTCTCTCTCGCGCGCCATCTCTCTCTCTCTCTCGCGCGCCATCTCTCTCTCTCTCGCGCCCCATCTCTCTCTCTCGCGCCCCATCTCTCTCTCTCGCGCCCCATCTCTCTCTCTCGCGCGCCCCATCTCTCTCTCTCTCGCGCGCCCCATCTCTCTCTCTCTCTCTCTCGCGCGCCATCTCTCTCTCTCTCGCGCGCCATCTTCTCTCTCTCGCGCGCCATCTCTCTCTCTCTCTCGCGCGCCATCTCTCTCTCTCGCGCGCCATCTCTCTCTCTCGCGCGCCATCTCTCTCTCTCGCGCGCCATCTCTCTCTCTCGCGCGCCATCTCTCTCGCGCGCCATCTCTCTCTCTCGCGCGCCATCTCTCTCTCTCGCGCGCCATCTCTCTCTCTCGCGCGCCATCTCTCTCTCTCGCGCGCCATCTCTCTCTCTCGCGCGCCATCTCTCTCTCTCGCGCGCCATCTCTCTCTCTCGCGCGCCATCTCTCTCTCTCGCGCGCCATCTCTCTCTCTCGCGCGCCATCTCTCTCTCTCGCGCGCCATCTCTCTCTCTCGCGCGCCATCTCTCTCTCTCGCGCGCCATCTCTCTCTCTCTCGCGCGCCATCGCTCTCTCTCTCGCGCGCCATCGCTCTCTCTCTCGCGCGCCATCGCTCTCTCTCTCGCGCGCCATCTCTCTCTCTCTCGCGCGCCATCTCTCTCTCGCGCGCCATCTCTCTCTCTCTCGCGCGCCATCTCTCTCTCTCTCGCGCGCCATCTCTCTCTCTCGCGCGCGCCATCTCTCTCTCTCGCGCGCGCGCCATCTCTCTCTCTCGCGCGCGCCATCTCTCTCTCTCGCGCGCGCCATCTCTCTCTCTCGCGCGCGCCATCTCTCTCTCGCGCGCGCCATCTCCTCTCTCTCGCGCGCGCCATCTCTCTCTCTTCGCGCGCGCCATCTCTCTCTCGCGCGCGCCATCTCTCTCTCGCGCGCGCCATCTCTCTCTCGCGCGCGCCATCTCTCTCTCGCGCGCGCCATCTCTCTCTCGCGCGCGCCATCTCTCTCTCTCGCGCGCCCTCTCTCTCGCGCGCGCCATCTCTCTCTCTCTCTCTCTCTCGCGCGCCATCTCTCTTTCTCTCTCTCTCTCTCTCTCTCGCGCGCCATCTCTCTCTCTCTCTCTCTCTCGCGCGCCATCTCTCTCTCTCTCTCTCGCGCGCCATCTCTCTCTCTCTCTCTCGCGCGCCATCTCTCTCTCTCTCTCTCGCGCGCCATCTCTCTCTCTCTCGCGCGCCATCTCTCTCTCTCTCGCGCGCGCCATCTCTCTCTCTCGCGCGCCCCATCTCTCTCTCTCTCTCTCTCGCGCGCCATCTCTCTCTCTCTCTCTCTCGCGCGCCATCTCTCTCTCTCTCTCTCGCGCGCCATCTCTCTCTCTCTCGCGCGCCATCTCTCTCTCTCGCGCGCCATCTCTCTCTCGCGCGCCATCTCTCTCTCTCGCGCGCCATCTCTCTCTCTCGCGCGCCATCTCTCTCTCTCGCGCGCCATCTCTCTCTCTCGCGCCATCTCTCTCTCTCGCGCGCCATCTCTCTCTCTCTCTCGTCATCTCTCTCTCTCTCTCTCGCGCGCCATCTCTCTCTCTCTCTCGCCATCTCTCTCTCTCTCTCTCGCGCGCCATCTCTCTCTCTCTCGCGCGCCATCTCTCTCTCTCTCGCGCGCCATCTCTCTCTCTCTCGCGCGCCATCTCTCTCTCGCGCGCCATCTCTCTCTCTCTCGCGCGCCATCTCTCTCTCTCTCGCGCGCCATCTCTCTCTCTCTCGCGCGCCATCGCTCTCTCTCTCGCGCGCCATCTCTCTCTCTCTCGCGCGCCATCTCTCTCTCGCGCGCCATCTCTCTCTCTCTCGCGCGCCATCTCTCTCTCGCGCGCCATCTCTCTCTCTCTCGCGCGCCATCTCTCTCTCTCGCGCGCGCCATCTCTCTCTCTCGCGCGCGCCATCTCTCTCTCTCTCGCGCGCGCCATCTCTCTCTCTCTCGCGCGCGCCATCTCTCTCTCTCTCGCGCGCGCCATCTCCCTCTCTCGCGCGCCATCTCTCTCTCTCTCGCGCGCATCTCTCTCTCTCTCGCGCGCCATCTCTCTCTCGCGCGCCATCTCTCTCTCTCTCGCGCGCCATCTCTCTCGCGCGCGCCATCTCTCTCGCGCGCGCCATCTCTCTCTCTCGCGCGCGCCATCTCTCTCTCTCGCGCGCGCCATCTCTCTCTCTCGCGCGCGCCATCTCTCTCTCTCGCGCGCCCATCTCTCTCTCTCGCGCGCGCCATCTCTCTCTCTCGCGCGCGCCATCTCTCTCTCTCGCGCGCGCCATCTCTCTCTCTCGCGCGCGCCATCTCTCTCTCTCGCGCGCGCCATCTCTCTCTCTCGCGCGCGCCATCTCTCTCTCTCGCGCGCGCCATCTCTCTCTCGCGCGCGCCATCTCTCTCTCTCGCGCGCCATCTCTCTCGCGCGCGCCATCTCTCTCGCGCGCGCCATCTCTCTCGCGCGCGCCATCTCTCTCGCGCGCGCCATCTCTCTCTCTCGCGCGCGCCATCTCTCTCTCTCGGCGCGCCATCTCTCTCGCGCGCGCCATCTCTCTCGCGCGCGCCATCTCTCTCGCGCGCGCCATCTCTCTCTCTCGCGCGCGCCATCTCTCTCTCTCGCGCGCCATCTCTCTCGCGCGCCATCTCTCTCGCGCGCCATCTCTCTCGCGCGCCATCTCTCTCTCTCTCGCGTGCCATCTCTCTCTCTCTCTCGCGTGCCATCTCTCTCTCTCTCTCGCGGGCCATCTCTCTCTCTCTCTCTCTCGCGCGCCTATCTCTCTCTCTCTCTCGCGCGCCATCTCTCTCTCTCTCTCGCGCGCCATCTCTCTCTCTCTCGCGTGCCATCTCTCTCTCTCTCTCTCGCGCGCCATCTCTCTCTCTCTCTCTCGCGCGCCATCTCTCTCTCTCTCTCGCGCGCCATCACTCTCTCTCTCGCGCGCCATCTCTCTCCCTCGCGCGCGCGCGCGCCATCACTCGCTCCCTCGCGCGCGCACGCACGCCATCTCTCTCGCTCTCTCTCTCTCTCTCTCTCTCTCTCTTGCGCGCGCCATCTCTCTCTCTCTCTCGCGCGCGCCATCTCTCTCTCTCGCGCGCCATCTCTCTCTCTCGCGCGGCCTCTCTCTCGCGCGCGCCCTCTCTCTCTCGCGCGCACTCTCTCTCTCTCTCTCTCTCTCTCGCGCGCCATCTCTCTCTCTCTCTCTCGCGCGCGCCATCTCTCTCTCTCGCGCGCGCCATCTCTCTCTCTCTCGCGCGCCATCTCTCTCTCTCTCGCGCGCCATCTCTCTCTCTCTCTCTCTCTCTCGCGCCATCTCTCTCTCTCTCGCGCGCCATCTCTCTCTCTCTCTCGCGCGCCATCTCTCTCTCTCTCTCGCGCGCCATCTCTCTCTCTCTCTCGCGCGCCATCTCTCTCTCGCGCGCCATCTCTCTCTCTCTCGCGCGCCATCTCTCTCTCTCTCTCGCGCGCCATCTCTCTCTCTCTCGCGCGCCATCTCTCTCTCTCTCGCGCGCCATCTCTCTCTCTCTCGCGCGCCATCTCTCTCTCTCTCGCGCGCCATCTCTCTCTCTCTCGCGCGCCATCTCTCTCTCTCGCGTGCGCCATCTCTCTCGCTCTCTCTCTCTCTCTCTCTCTCTCTTGCGCGCGCCATCTCTCTCTCTCTCTTGCGCGCGCCATCTCTCTCTCTCTCTCTCTCTCGCGCGCGCCCTCTCTCTCTCTCTCGCGCGCGCCCTCTCTCTCTCCCGCGCGCCATCTCTCTCTCTCTCTCTCGCGCGCCATCTCTCTCTCTCGCGCGCCATCTCTCTCTCTCGCGCGCCATCTCTCTCTCTCTCTCTCGCGTGCCATCTCTCTCTCTCTCTCGCGCGCGCCATCCCTCTCTCCCTCTCTCTCGCGCGCGCCCTCTCTCTCTCTCTCTCGCGCACGGCCTCTCTCTCTCTCTCTCTCTTTCTCTCTCTCTCGTGCGCGCCCTCTCTCTCTCGCGCGCGCCCTCTCTCTCTCTCTCGCGTGCCCTCTCTCTCTCTCTCTCTCTCTCTCTCGCGCGCCCTCTCTC
The DNA here is from genome assembly GCF_044704955.1 of Pristiophorus japonicus. Classification (NCBI taxonomy): domain Eukaryota; kingdom Metazoa; phylum Chordata; class Chondrichthyes; family Pristiophoridae; genus Pristiophorus; species Pristiophorus japonicus. Next base: position 8,583 of record NW_027253582.1, on the reverse strand, counting down.
TCTCTCTCGCGCGCCCTCTCTCTCTCTCTCTCTCGCGCGCCATCTCTCTCTCTCTCTCGCGCGCCATCTCTCTCTCTCTCTCGCGCGCCATTCTCTCTCTCTCTCGCGCGCCATCGCTCTCTCTCTCGCGCGCCATCCTCTCTCTCTCGCGCGCCATCTCTCTCTCGCGCGCCATCTCTCTCTCGCGCGCCATCTCTCTCTCTCGCGCGCGCCATCTCTCTCGCGCCCGCCATCTCTCTCTCTCGCGCCCGCCATCTCTCTCTCTCGCGCGCGCCATCTCTCTCTCTCGCGCGCGCCATCTCTCTCTCTCGCGCGCGCCATCTCTCTCTCTCGCGCGCGCCATCTCTCTCTCTCGCGCGCGCCATCTCTCTCTCTCGCGCGCGCCATCTCTCTCGCGCGCGCCATCTCTCTCTCGCGCGCGCCATCTCTCTCTCGCGCGCGCCATCTCTCTCTCGCGCGCGCCATCTCTCTCGCGCGCGCCATCTCTCTCTCTCGCGCGCGCCATCTCTCTCTCTCGCGCGCGCCATCTCTCTCTCTCTCTCTCGCGCGCCATCTCTCTCTCTCTCTCGCGCGCCATCTCTCTCTCTCTCGCGCGCCATCTCTCTCTCTCTCGCGCGCCATCTCTCTCTCTCTCGCGCGCCATCACTCTCTCTCGCGCGCCATCTCTCTCTCCCTCGCGCGCGCGTGCCATCTGTCGCTCCCTCGCGCGCGCGCCGCGCGCACGCACGCCATCTCTCTCGCTCTCTCTCTCTCTCTCTCTTTCTTTCTCTCTTGCGCGCGCCATCTCTCTCTCTCTCTCTCGCGCGCGCCATCTCTCTCTCGCGCGCGCCATCTCTCTCTCTCGCGCGCCCTCTCTCTCGCGCGCGCCCTCTCTCTCTCGCGCGCTCTCTCTCTCTCTCTCTCTCTCGCGCGCCATCTCTCTCTCTCTCTCTCTCTCTCGCGCGCCATCTCTCTCTCTCTCTCTCGCGCGCCATCTCTCTCTCTCTCTCGCGCGCCATCTCTCTCTCTCTCTCTCGCGCGCCATCTCTCTCTCTCTCGCGCGCGCCATCTCTCTCTCTCTCGCGCGCCATCTCTCTCTCTCTCGCGCGCCATCTCTCTCTCTCTCGCGCGCCATCTCTCTCTCTCTCGCGCGCCATCTCTCTCTCTCCGCGCGCCATCTCTCTCTCTCTCGCGCGCCATCTCTCTCTCTCGCGCGCCATCTCTCTCTCTCTCGCGCGCCATCTCTCTCTCCTCTCGCGCGCCATCTCTCTCTCTCTCGCGCGCGCCATCTCTCTCTCTCTCTCGCGCGCCATCTCTCTCTCTCTCGCCCCCATCTCTCTCTCTCGCGCCCCATCTCTCTCTCTCGCGCCCCATCTCTCTCTCTCGCGCGCCCCATCTCTCTCTCTCTCTCGCGCGCCCATCTCTCTCTCTCTCTCTCTCGCGCGCCATCTCTCTCTCTCTCGCGCGCCATCTCTCTCTCTCTCGCGCGCCATCTCTCTCTCTCTCTCGCGCGCCATCTCTCTCTCTCTCTCGCGCGCCATCTCTCTCTCGCGCGCCATCTCTCTCTCTCGCCATCATATAGGGTATTCTCTCGCGCGCCATCTCTCTCTCTCTCGCGCGCCATCTCTCTCTCTCGCGCGCCATCTCTCTCTCTCGCGCGCCATCTCTCTCTCTCGCGCGCCATCTCTCTCTCTCGCGCGCCATCGCTCTCTCTCTCGCGCGCCATCGCTCTCTCTCTCGCGCGCCATCGCTCTCTCTCTCGCGCGCCATCGCTCTCTCTCGCGCGCCATCGCTCTCTCTCGCGCGCGCCATCTCTCTCTCTCGCGCGCGCCATCTCTCTCTCTCGCGCGCATCTCTCTCTCTCGCGCGCGCCATCTCTCTCTCTCGCGCGCGCCATCTCTCTCTCGCGCGCGCCATCTCTCTCTCGCGCGCGCCATCTCTCTCTCGCGCGCGCCATCTCTCTCTCGCGCGCGCCATCTCTCTCTCGCGCGCGCCATCTCTCTCTCGCGCGCGCCATCTCTCTCTCGCGCGCGCCATCTCTCTCTCGCGCGCGCCATCTCTCTCTCGCGCGCGCCATCTCTCTCTCTCGCGCGCCCTCTCTCTCGCGCGCGCCATCTCTCTCTCTCTCTCTCGCGGCGCCATCTCTCTCTCTCTCTCTCTCTCGCGCGCCATCTCTCTCTCTCTCTCTCCGCGCGCCATCTCTCTCTCTCTCTCTCGCGCGCCATCTCTCTCTCTCTCTCTCGCGCGCCATCTCTCTCTCTCTCTCTCGCGCGCCATCTCTCTCTCTCTCGCGCGCCATCTCTCTCTCTCTCGCGCGCCATCTCTCTCTCTCTCGCGCGCCATCTCTCTCTCTCTCTCGCGCGCCATCTCTCTATCTCTCTCGCGCGCCATCTCTCTCTCTCTCTCTCGCGCGCCATCTCTCTCTCTCTCTCGCGCGCCATCTCTCTCTCTCTCGCGCGCCATCTCTCTCTCTCTCGCGCGCCATCTCTCTCTCTCTCGCGCGCCATCTCTCTCTCTCGCGCGCCATCTCTCTCTCTCTCTCGTCATCTCTCTCTCTCTCTCCTCGCGCGCCATCTCTCTCTCTCTCGCCATCTCTCTCTCTCTCGCGCGCCATCTCTCTCTCTCTCGCGCGCCATCTCTCTCTCTCTCGCGCGCCATCTCTCTCTCTCTCGCGCGCCATCTCTCTCTCTCTCGCGCGCCATCTCTCTCTCTCTCGCGCGCCATCTCTCTCTCTCTCGCGCGCCATCTCTCTCTCTCTCGCGCGCCATCTCTCTCTCTCTCGCGCGCCATCTCTCTCTCTCTCGCGCGCCATCTCTCTCTCTCGCGCGGCGCCATCTCTCTCTCTCGCGCGCGCCATCTCTCTCTCTCGCGCGCGCCATCTCTCTCTCTCGCGCGCGCCATCTCTCTCTCTCGCGCGCGCCATCTCTCTCTCTCGCGCGCGCCATCTCTCTCTCTCGCGCGCGCCATCTCTCTCTCTCGCGCGCGCCATCTCTCTCTCTCGCGCGCGCCATCTCTCTCTCTCGCGCGCGCCATCTCTCTCTCTCGCGCGCGCCATCTCTCTCTCTCGCGCGCGCCATCTCTCTCGCGCGCGCCATCTCTCTCTCTCGCGCGCGCCATCTCTCTCTCTCGCGCGCGCCATCTCTCTCTCTCTCGCGCGCCATCTCTCTCTTCGCGCGCGCCATCTCTCTCTCTCGCGCGCGCCATCTCTCTCTCTCTCGCGCGCCATCTCTCTCTCTCGCGCGCCATCTCTCTCTCTCGCGCGCCATCTCTCTCTCTCTCGCGCGCCATCTCTCTCTCTCGCGCGCCATCTCTCTCTCTCTCTCTCTCGCGTGCCATCTCTCTCTCTCTCGCGCGCCATCTCTCTCTCTCTCTCTCGCGCGCCATCTCTCTCTCTCTCTCGCGCGCCATCACTCTCTCTCTCGCGCGCCATCTCTCTCCCTCGCGCGCGCGCGCGCCATCACTCGCTCCCTCGCGCGCGCACGCACGCCATCTCTCTCGCTCTCTCTCTCTCTCTTTCTCTCTCTCTTGCGCGCGCCATCTCTCTCTCTCTCTCTCTCGCGCGCGCCATCTCTCTCTCTCGCGCGCCATCTCTCTCTCTCGCGCGGCCTCTCTCTCGCGCGCGCCCTCTCTCTCTCGCGCGCACTCTCTCTCTCTCTCTCTCTCTCTCTCGCGCGCCATCTCTCTCTCTCTCTCTCTCGCGCGCCATCTCTCTCTCTCTCTCTCTCTCTCGCGCGCGCCATCTCTCTCTCTCTCGCGCGCCATCTCTCTCTCTCTCTCGCGCGCCATCTCTCTCTCTCTCTCGCGCGCCATCTCTCTCTCTCTCGCGCCATCTCTCTCTCTCTCGCGCGCCATCTCTCTCTCGCGCGCCATCTCTCTCTCTCTCGCGCGCCATCTCTCTCTCTCTCGCGCGCCATCTCTCTCTCTCTCTCTCTCGCGCGCCATCTCTCTCTCTCTCGCGCGCCATCTCTCTCTCTCTCGCGCGCCATCTCTCTCTCTCTCGCGCGCCATCTCTCTCTCTCTCGCGCGCCATCTCTCTCTCTCTCGCGCGCCATCTCTCTCTCTCTCGCGCGCCATCTCTCTCTCTCTCTCGCGCGCCATCTCTCTCTCTCTCGCGCGCCTCTCTCTCTCTCTCGCGCGCCATCTCTCGCTCTCGCGCGCGCCATCTCTCTCTCTCGCGCGCGCCATCTCTCTCTCTCGCGCGCGCCATCTCTCTCGCTCTCTCTCTCTCTCTCTCTCTCTCTTGCGCGCGCCATCTCTCTCTCTCTCTTGCGCGCGCCATCTCTCTCTCTCTCTCTCTCGCGCGCGCCCTCTCTCTCTCCTCTCGCGCGCGCCCTCTCTCTCTCCCGCGCGCCATCTCTCTCTCTCTCTCGCGCGCCATCTCTCTCTCTCGCGCGCCATCTCTCTCTCTCGTGCGCCATCTCTCTCTCTCTCTCTCGTGCCATCTCTCTCTCTCTCTCGCGCGCCATCCCTCTCTCCCTCTCTCTCGCGCGCGCCCTCTCTCTCTCGCGCACGGCCTCTCTCTCTCTCTCTCTCTTTCTCTCTCTCTCGTGCGCGCCCTCTCTCTCTCTCTCTCTCTCGCGCGCGCCCTCTCTCTCTCTCTTCTCTCTCTCTCGCGCGCGCCCTCTCTCTCTCTCGCGTGCCCTCTCTCTCTCTCTCTCTCTCGCGCGCCCTCTCTCTCTCTCTCGCGCGCCCTCTCTCTCTCTCTCTCTCTCTCGCGCGCGCCCTCTCTCTCTCTCTCTCGCGCGCCATCTCTCTCTCTCTCGCGCACCATCTCTCTCTCGCGCGCCATCTCTCTCTCTCGCGCGCGCGCACGCGCCATCACTCGCTCCCTCGCGCGCGCGCGCGCACGCGCACCATCTCTCTCGCTCTCTCTCTCTCTCTCGCGCGCGCCATCTCTCTCTCTCGCGCGCGCCATCTCTCTCTCTCGCGCGCGCCCTCTCTCTCTCTCTCTCTCGCGCGCGCGCCCTCTCTCTCTCTCTCGCGCGCCCTCTCTCTCTCTCTCTCTCTCTCGTGCGCCCTCTCTCTCTCTCTCGCGCGCCATCTCTCTCTCTCTCGCGCGCCATCTCTCTCTCGCGCGCCATCTCTCTCTCTCTCGCGCGCCATCTCTCTCTCTCGCGCGCCATCTCTCTCTCTCGCGCGCCATCTCTCTCTCTCTCGCGCGCCATCTCTCTCTCTCTCGCGCGCCATCTCTCTCTCTCTCGCGCGCCATCTCTCTCTCTCTCTCGCGCGCCATCTCTCTCTCTCTCTCGCGCGCCATCTCTCTCTCTCTCTCGCGCGCCATCTCTCTCTCTCTCGCGCGCCATCTCTCTCTCTCGCGCGCCATCTCTCTCTCTCTCTCGCGCGCCATCTCTCTCTCTCTCTCGCGCGCCATCTCTCTCTCTCTCGCGCGCCATCTCTCTCTCTCTCGCGCGCCATCTCTCTCTCTCTCTCGCGCGCCATCTCTCTCTCTCGCGCGCCATCTCTCTCTCTCGCGCGCCATCTCTCTCTCTCTCGCGCGCGCCATCTCTCTCTCTCTCGCGCGCCATCTCTCTCTCTCTCGCGCGCCATCTCTCTCTCGCGCGCCATCTCTCTCTCGCGCGCCATCTCTCTTTCTCTCTCGCGCGCCATCTCTCTTTCTCTCTCGCGCGCCATCTCTCTTTCTCTCTCGCGCGCCATCTCTCTCTCTCTCTCGCGCGCCATCTCTCTCTCTCTCTCGCGCGCCATCTCTCTCTCTCTCTCTCTCTCTCGCGCGCGCCATCTCTCTCTCTCGCTCGCCGCGCGCGCCATCTGTCGCTCCCTCGCGCTCGCGCGCGCGCCATCTGTCGCTCCCTCGCGCTCGCGCGCGCGCCATCTGTCGCTCCCTCGCGCTCGCGCGCGCGCCATCTCTCGCTCCCTCGCGCGCGCGCGCCATCTCTCGCTCCCTCGCGCGCGCGCGCCATCTCTCGCTCCCTCGCGCGCGCGCGCCATCTCTCGCTCCCGCGCGCGCGCGCCATCTCTCGCTCCCTCGCGCGCGTGCGCCATCTCTCGCTCCCTCGCGCGCGCGCGCCATCTCTCGCTCCCGCGCGCGCGCGCCATCTCTCGCTCCCTCGCGCGCGCGCGCCATCTCTCGCTCCCTCGCGCGCGCGCGCCATCTCTCGCTCCCTCGCGCGCGCGCGCCATCTCTCGCTCCCGCGCGCGCGCGCCATCTCTCGCTCCCTCGCGCGCGTGCGCGCGCGCCATCTCTCGCTCCCTCGCGCGCGCGCGCCATCTCTCGCTCCCGCGCGCGCGCGCCATCTCTCGCTCCCTCGCGCGCGCGCGCCATCTCTCGCTCCCGCGCGCGCGCGCCATCACTCGCTCCCTCGCGCGCGCACGCACGCCATCTCTCTCGCTCTCTCTCTCTCTCTCTCTCTCTCTTGCGCGCGCCATCTCTCTCTCTCTCGCGCGCGCCATCTCTCTCTCTCGCGCGCCATCTCTCTCTCTCGCGCGGCCTCTCTCTCGCGCGCGCCCTCTCTCTCTCGCGCGCACTCTCTCTCTCTCTCTCTCGCGCGCCATCTCTCTCTCTCTCTCTCTCTCGCGCGCGCCATCTCTCTCTCTCGCGCGCGCCATCTCTCTCTCTCTCGCGCGCCATCTCTCTCTCTCTCGCGCGCCATCTCTCTCTCTCTCTCTCTCTCTCTCGCGCCATCTCTCTCTCTCTCGCGCGCCATCTCTCTCTCTCTCTCGCGCGCCATCTCTCTCTCTCTCTCGCGCGCCATCTCTCTCTCGCGCGCCATCTCTCTCTCTCTCGCGCGCCATCTCTCTCTCTCTCTCGCGCGCCATCTCTCTCTCTCTCGCGCGCCATCTCTCTCTCTCTCGCGCGCCATCTCTCTCTCTCTCGCGCGCCATCTCTCTCTCTCTCGCGCGCCATCTCTCTCTCTCTCGCGCGCCATCTCTCTCTCTCTCGCGCGCCATCTCTCTCTCTCTCGCGCGCCATCTCTCTCTCTCTCGCGCGCCATCTCTCTCTCTCGCGTGCGCCATCTCTCTCGCTCTCTCTCTCTCTCTCTCTTGCGCGCGCCATCTCTCTCTCTCTCTTGCGCGCGCCATCTCTCTCTCTCTCTCTCTCTCTCGCGCGCGCCCTCTCTCTCGCGCGCGCCCTCTCTCTCTCCCGCGCGCCATCTCTCTCTCTCTCTCTCGCGCGCCATCTCTCTCTCTCGCGCGCCATCTCTCTCTCTCGCGCGCCATCTCTCTCTCTCTCTCTCGCGTGCCATCTCTCTCTCTCTCTCGCGCGCCATCCCTCTCTCCCTCTCTCTCGCGCGCGCCCTCTCTCTCTCTCTCGCGCACGGCCTCTCTCTCTCTCTCTCTCTTCTCTCTCTCTCGTGCGCGCCCTCTCTCTCTCGCGCGCGCCCTCTCTCTCTCTCGCGTGCCCTCTCTCTCTCTCTCTCTCTCTCTCGCGCGCCCTCTCTCTCTCTCTCGCGCGCCATCTCTCTCTCTCTCTCGCGCGCCATCGCTCTCTCTCTCGCGCGCCATCGCTCTCTCTCTCGCGCGCCATCTCTCTCACTCTCGCGCGCCATCGCTCTCTCTCTCGCGCGCCATCGCTCTCTCTCTCGCGCGCCATCTCTCTCACTCTCGCGCGCCATCTCTCTCTCGCGCGCCATCTCTCTCTCTCTCGCGCGCGCCATCTCTCTCGCGCCCGCCATCTCTCTCTCTCGCGCCCGCCATCTCTCTCTCTCGCGCGCGCCATCTCTCTCTCTCGCGCGCGCCATCTCTCTCTCTCGCGCGCGCCATCTCTCTCTCTCGCGCGCGCCATCTCTCTCTCTCGCGCGCGCCATCTCTCTCGCGCGCGCCATCTCTCTCTCTCGCGCGCGCCATCTCTCTCTCGCGCGCGCCATCTCTCTCTCTCGCGCGCGCCATCTCTCTCTCTCTCTCTCTCGCGCGCCATCTCTCTCTCTCTCTCGCGCGCCATCTCTCTCTCTCTCTCGCGCGCCATCTCTCTCTCTCTCGCGCGCCATCTCTCTCTCTCTCGCGCGCCATCACTCTCTCTCTCGCGCGCCATCTCTCTCTCCCTCGCGCGCGCGTGCCATCTGTCGCTCCCTCGCGCGCGCGCCATCACTCGCTCCCTCGCGCGCGCACGCACGCCATCTCTCTCGCTCTCTCTCTCTCTCTCTCTTTCTTTCTCTCTTGCGCGCGCCATCTCTCTCTCTCTCTCGCGCGCGCCATCTCTCTCTCGCGCGCGCCATCTCTCTCTCTCGCGCGCCCTCTCTCTCGCGCGCGCCCTCTCTCTCTCGCGCGCTCTCTCTCTCTCTCTCTCTCTCTCTCGCGCGCCATCTCTCTCTCTCTCTCTCTCTCTCGCGCGCCATCTCTCTCTCTCTCTCTCGCGCGCCATCTCTCTCTCTCTCTCGCGCGCCATCTCTCTCTCTCTCTCTCTCGCGCGCCATCTCTCTCTCTCTCGCGCGCGCCATCTCTCTCTCTCTCGCGCGCCATCTCTCTCTCTCTCGCGCGCCATCTCTCTCTCTCTCGCGCGCCATCTCTCTCTCTCCGCGCGCCATCTCTCTCTCTCTCGCGCGCCATCTCTCTCTCTCTCGCGCGCCATCTCTCTCTCTCTCTCGCGCGCCATCTCTCTCTCGCGCGCCATCTCTCTCTCTCTCGCGCGCCATCTCTCTCTCGCGCGCC
>NW_027253581.1:0-14355 GCF_044704955.1 Pristiophorus japonicus | reverse complement strand
GGGAAGGAGAGAGGAGGGAGGGAGGAAGGGAGGGAGGGAGGAAGGGAGGGAGGGAGGAAGGGAAGGAGAGAGGAGGGAGGGAGAGAGAGAGGAGGGAGAGAGAGAGGAGGGAGGGAGAGAGAGAGAGAGAGGAGGGAGGGAGGGAGAGAGGAGGGAGGGAAGGAGAGGAGGGAGGGAAGGAGAGGAGGGAGGGAAGGAGAGGGGAGGAGGGAAGGAGAGGGAGGAGGGAAGGAGAGCGGGGGGAGGAAGGAGGGAAGGAGGGGGGGAGGGAAGGAGGGGAGGAGGGAAGGAGAGGGGGGAGGAAAGGAGAGGGGGGAGGAAAGGAGAGAAGGAGGGGGGGAGGGAAGGAGAGGGGGGGAGGGAAGGAGAGGGGGGGAGGGAAGGAGAGGGGGGGAGGGAAGGAGAAGGGGGGAGGGAAGGAGAGGGGGGGGAGGGAAGGAGAGGGGGGGGAGGGAAGGAGAGGGGGGGGAGGGAAGGAGATGGGGGGGAGGGAAGGAGAGGGGGGTGGGTGGGGGGAGGGAGGGAAGGAGAGGGGGGGGAGGGAGGGAAGGAGAGGGGGGGAGGGAGGGAAGGAGAGGGGGGGAAGGGAAGGAGAGTGGGGGGAGGGAAGGAGAGGGGGGTGGGCGGGAAGGTGAGGGGGGGGGAAGGGAAGGAGCGGGGGGGGGGGGGGGGGAGAAAAAGAAGGAGGCTGAACGGTTGGGCCCAAGACCTCGGGCTGGATTTACAGGTCGGTGGCGTCAGGTCTCGGGTGGGGGTGGCAGAGGTCCCGGGGGGGGAGGGGGGAGAGAGAGTCGCGGAGGTCTGGGGGGGAGAGAGCGTGGGTCGGGTCCGGTCGGGTGGGTGGAGCCTTATTCACGCAGCCCCAGTGAGGCCATTCGGCCAGGGCTAGGGGCTGCGTGCTTCAGGCCCCTCCCACAGTTTTGGGTGCCTGGAGCTACTGCACATGCGCGCCCAATGTAGCGCGCATGTGCAGAGGTCCCGGCACTGTTTTCAGCACAGGAACCTGGCTCCGCCCCCTACAGCTCGTGCTGCGCCGCGCCCAGCTCCAGAGGACCCGCAGGGAGCTGGAGAATAGTTAAATTTTTTTTAGGCGCACTTTCTGGCGCGAAAAACAGGCGTCCAGGTCCGGGCTGCGTCGTTTTAGGCACGGCCCGAAACTTGGGCCCATTGTGTTCATAGAATCATTACAGCACAGTAGGATGCCATTCAGCCCATCAAGTCCATACCGGCTCTCTACAAGCGCACTTCAGCTAGTCCCAAACCCTGCCCTTTCTCCATAGCCCTGCAATTTCTTTTACTCCATGCTGCCTCCGTCCCTTTTATTCCAGGCTTCAACTTTGCTGGCAAGCCTATTATTTGGCACTTTATCAATCACCTTTTGGAAGTCCATGTACACGTCAACCGCATTGCCCTCATCAATCCTGTTACCTCATCCAAAAAATTATATCAAGTTGGTTAAACACGATTTGCCTTTAACAAATCCGTACTGACTTCCCATAATTAATCCACACTTGTCCAAGTGACTGTTAACTTTGTCCCAGATTATTGTTTCTAAAAGCTTCTCCACCAGGTTAAGCTGACTGGCCTGTAGTTGCTGGGTTTATTACAGACTCACACAAGGTAGTAAGGAATTTAAGACAGCAAGCAGGAAAGATGGATAACAAAATTGATAACATGGTCTCCTATTCCTAATTTATTTAAATGCTGCCTTTTGTTGCTATGCCACCAGAAATACATACAGTAGTGTTGCTAGATAGTGCCGTTAACATAGATGGCATTTGAATATTGGGCTAGCTACAACACAGCTGTACATATTGAGAACAGTGAACAATTAATGCCTCACTTCAAAGCAAGTTATTTACCTCTGCAACATTTAGAACTATTTGACAATTCTGCAGAATACCGTTCCTCTTTCACGACTCAAATATTGGGTTCTATATTCAGACACCTTCAGTCTTGCAACTCCCTATCCATCATTCTGTATCTACACAAGAGTTAGCTTTCAAAACAGCGATGATAAAATGATGAAACACAGCTCCACCATTACTAAACTGATTCTCCAAATCAACTGCACATTTTCAAGTGACATTTCTTATTGATTTGCTGCAAAAAAGGATTTATTAAAACATACCGCCGAGATTTAATACAAGCACATTTCAGCACTTGCCTCAATTTCTCGCAGTTTGGCACGTTTCGCTTCAGACATTTCTAACATTTTTTGAGATTTTGAATCACCGGGTTCTTCCTTCTGTACAAATGACTCCTCCGACTCAATACCATCATCCTCCTCCTCCACCTCTGATTCCTCTTTAATTTCCTCCCTGTAAACCAGGAACACGTTGAATTAACTGTTTTTTTGAAAGTTAATGGTTGTAATGCACATAACTGTGTTTAGGCAAAACTGCAGATAGCTCCAAGAGATCTCCAAAGATATATCTTTGAACACTACAATGCCCATGTTTACTTGCATATTTTCCAAGGTACTTATTAGCACACATTTAAAAACAAGAAAATACTGTAAGAAAGGCAGCTGGTTATGGACTGACAAATTAAATATTCAAGTAACGATAAATTGAAAGCACTTTCATCTAATTCATATGGATGGCAAGCAACATGATTTAAAGTGTACAGCAACTAGAACATTTTTCCTCTCAACTGAATCAGTCTAAATAGCTGTAATCAGTTAAGTTTTCTTCTACCATCTGTAGTTAATATAACTTTTCAGTTGCAAACTAAGAAAGGTTAGATGACTTGTTTTTCTGGGTCTTCATTCTTCAGCTGAAGAAGCCTGCACACTTAGAAGCCAACTGAGAAAATTACAAGAGATGTAGTCACCTCAAGATTTTGACCATTTGTGACATCGAACAAGGCCTTGCCCGCACCCCTCCCCAATGCAAGTAAAATTGAAGTCAATAGGAATGCTCTCCACTGGCTCAAGTCATACCTAACACAAAGGGAGATGGTTATGGTTGTTGGAGGCCAATCACCTCAGCCTCAGGATATCACTGCAGGAGTTCCCCAGGGCAGTGTCCCAGGCCTAACCATCTTCAGCTGCTTCATCAATAACCTTCCCTCCATCATAAGATCAGAAGTAGGGATGTTCGCTGATGATTGCACAGTGTTCAGCTCCATTCACAAGTCCCCAGATAATGAAGCAGTCCGTGCCTGCATGCAGCAAGACATAGACAACATTCAGGTTTGGGCTGATAAGTGGCAAGTAATATTTATGCCACAGAAGTGCCAGGCAATGACCATCTCCAACAAGAGAGAATCTAACTACTGTCCCTTGACATTCAACGGCATTACCATCACCGAATCCCCTCCCCCAATCGACATCTTAGAGATTACCACTGACCAGAAACTTAACTGGATCAGCCAAATAAATACTATGGCTACAAGAGCAGGTCAGAGGCAGGATAATCTGCAGTCAGTGACTCACCTCCTGAATCCCCAAAGCCTTTCCACTATCTACATGGCACAAGTCAGAAGTATGATGGAATACTCCCCACTTGCCTGGATGAGCGCAGCTCCAACAACACTCAAGAAGCTCGACAACATCCAGGACAAAGCAGACTGCTTGACTGGCACCCCATCCCACCATCTTAAACATTCACTCTCTCAACCACCGGTGCACTGTGGCTGCAGTGTGTACCATCTACAAAATGCACTGCAGCAACACGCCAAGGCTTCTTCGACAGCACCTCCCAAACCTGTGACCTCTACCACCTAGAATTACATCCTTTGTGACTGTGACAAAGGTAAACTATCCCTCTTCGTCCTTCTCGACCTGTCTGCAGCCTTTGACACGTTTGACCACTCCATCCACCTCCAACGCCTCTTCACCATCTTCCAGCTGGATGGGACTGCATTCGCCGAGTTCCATTCTTATCTATCTAACCGTAACCAGAAAATCACTTTCAATGGCTTCTCTTCCCACTCCCGCATCGTTAACTCAGGTGTCCCCCAAGGATCAATCCTTGGCCTCCTCCTATTTCAACAACAACGTATTTATATAGCGTCTTTAACGTAGTGAAATGTCCCAAGGCGCTTCACAGGAGTATTACGTGCTAAAAATTTGACCGAGCCGCACAAGTAGAAATTAGCACAGGTGACCAAAAGCTTGGTCAAAGAGGTATGTTTTAAGGAGCACTTTGAAGGAAGAAAGAGGTGTACAGAGGCAGAATTTTGTAATGCAGCAGAGGAGGACAAAGGGTTTAATTAGGAGGGGAAAAATAGAGTATGAGAAGAAGCTTGCTGGGAATATATAAACTGACTGCAAAAGCTTCTATAGATATGTGAAGAGAAAAAGATTAGTGAAAACAAACGTCGGTCCCTTGCAGTCAGATTCAGGTGAATTTATAATAGGGAACAAAGAAATGGCGGACCAGTTAAACAAATACTTTGGTTCTGTCTTCATGAAGGAAGACACAAATAACCTTCCGGAAATACTAGGGGACTGAGGGTCTAGTGAGAAGGAGGAACTGAAGGAAATCCTTAATAGGCAGGAAATTGTGTTAGGAAAATTGATGGGATTGAAGGCTGATAAATCCCCAGGGCCTGACAGTCTGCATCCCAGAGTACTTGAGGAAGTAGCCCTAGAAATAGTGGATGCATTGGTGATCATTTTCCAACAGTCTATCGACTCTGGATCAGTTCCTATGGACTACTGTAACACCACTTTTTAAGAAAGGAGGGAGAGAGAAAACAGGTAATTATAGACCGGTTAGTAGTGGGGAAAATGTTGGAATCAACTATTAAAGATGAAATAGCAGCCCATTTGGAAAGCAGTGACGGGATCGGTCCAAGTCAGCATGGATTTATGAAAGGGAAATACTGCTTGACAAATCTTCTAGAATTTTTTGAGTATGTAACTGGTAGAGTGGACAAGGGAGAACCAGTGGATGGGGTGTATTTGGACTTTCAAAAGGCTTTTGACAAGGTCCCACACAAGAGATTGGTGTGCAAAATTAAAGCACATGGTATTGGGGGCAATGTACTGACGTAGATAGAGAATTGGTTGGCAGACAGGAAGCAGAGAGTCGGGATAAATGGGTCCTTTTCAGAATGGCAGTCAGTGACTAGTGGGGTGCAGCAGGGCTCAGTGCTGGGACCCCAGCTCTTTACAATATACATTAATGATTTGGATGAGGGAATTGAGTGTAATATCTCCAAGTTTGCAGATGACACTAAGCTGGGTGGCGGTGTGAGTTGTGAGGAGGATGCTAAAAGGCTGCAGGGTGACTTGGACGTTAGGTGAGTGGACAAACGCGTGGCAGATGCAGTATAATGTGGATAAATGTGAGGCTATCCACTTTGGTGGCAAAAACACGAAGGCAGAATATTATCTGAATGGTGGCAGATTAGGAAAAGGGGAGGTGCAACAAGACCTGGGTGTCATGGTACATCAGTCATTGAAAGTTGGCATGCAGGTACAGCAGGCGGTGAAGGCAAATGGTATGTTGGCCTTCATAGCTAGGGGATTTGAGTATAGGAGCAGGGAAATCTTACTGCAGATGTCGAGGGCCTTAGTGAGGCCTCACCTGGAATATTGTGTTCAGTTTTGGTCTCCTAATCTGAGGAAGGACGTTCTTGCTATTGAGGGAATGCAGCGAAGGTTCACCAAACTGATTCCTGGGATGGCAGGACTGACATATGAGGAGAGACTGAATCGACTGGGCCTGTATTCACTGGAGTTTAGAAGGATGAGAGGTGACCTCATAGAAACATATAAAATTCTGACGGGACTTCGACAGGTTAGATGCAGGAAGAATGTTCCCAATGTTGGGAAAGCCCAGAACCAGGGGACATAGTCTAAGGATAAGGGGTAAGCCATTTAAGGACTGAGATGAGGAGAAACATCTACACTCAGAGAGTTATTAACCTGTGGAATTCCCGACCGCAGAGAGTTGTTGATGCCAGTTCATTGGATATATTCAAGAGGGAGTTCGATATTGCCCTTACGGCTAAAGGGATCAAGAGGTATGGAGAGAAAGCAGGAAAGGGGTGCTGAGGTGAATGATCAGCCATGATCTTATTGAATGGTGGTGCAGGCTCGAAGGGCCGAATGACCTACTCCTGCATTTATTTTCTATGTTTCTATGAGAGGTTTAGGCAGGGAGTTCCAGAGCCTGGGGCCTAGGCAACAAAAGGCACAGCCACCAATGGTTGAGCGATTTTAATCAGGAATGTTCAAGAGGGTTGTGGAGCTGGAGGAGATTACAGAGATAGGGTGGGGCAAGACCACGGAGGGATTTGAAAATAAGGATGAGAATTTTGAAATCGAGGCATTGCTTAACTGGAAGCCAATGTAGGTCAACGAGCACAGGGGTGATGGGTGAGTGGGATGGTACGAGTTAGGACAAGGGCTGCCGAGTTTTAGGTCACCTCCAATTTACATAGGGTAGATTGTGGGAGGCCAGCCAGGAGTGCGTTTGAATAGTCAAGTCTAGAGGTGATAAAGGCATGGATGAGGGCTTCAGCAGAGATTGAGCTGGGGCAAGGGTGGAGATGGAGGTGGAAATAGGCGGTCTTAGTTATGCTGCAGATATGTGGTCAAAAGCTCATTTCAGGGTCAAATATGACACCAAGGTTGCCAACAGTCTGGTACAGCCACAGACAGGAGCTGGGGAGGGGGATGGAGTCAGTGGCGAGGGAAGGGAGATTGTGGTGGGGATCAAACAATGGCTTCGATCTTCCCAATATTCAATTGGAGAAAATTTCTGCTCATCCAGAATTGGATGTTGGACAAGCAATCTGACAATTTAGACACCGTGAGGGGCCGAGAGAAGTGGTAATGAGGTAGAGCTGGATGTCATCAGCGTACATGTGGAAACTGTGTTTTTGGATGATGTCGCCAAGGGGCAACATGTAGATGAGAAATAGGAGAAATAGTTTGAAAAGAATATATATGAGTTATGGGAAATTAAATTCAGGCCCTAATGAAAATCACTTGGGTTAGATAAGTCCCTTTATTACCCAGGAAATAGAAAGAATTCTCCAAATGAATCTTTTGGAAAATAAATTACATTATGCACTTTGATAGAGTTCAATTGCAGATTCAACATGCTGGGAAGAATTCCACAAAATAAATCAACACAGATGTCTGGATGAACACCAGAGAACAATTTTCTTCCACTTGATATTTTAGGCCTTTCTTAATGGAAAGCTTCCTGTAAACTAGTAGTGTTTATATTAAGAAGGGTAATAAATCTATGGTTAGAACTCTATCCCAAACAATCGAGAACAAGTCTGCCAGAAGAGAGTTGTTAAAGTTAATGAGCAACACAGAAAACTCACCAGACTGCAGTATTTAAAATCTTTGAGCTATCTCATCTTTCATCTAGCTTCCATACAAAAGTAGTCACCCCAAAGGTCCATCAACTAGTTAATTTTCTGGGCAACCACAAAATGAGGCAGAGCAACATCTTAAAGTTCTTTCAAGAACTTTGTTCAGTGATCACAGGTCTGCAATAAGAAGGAAGTGCCCTGAACTTTGGAACAATGAAAGTCAGAAATAAAATGCTTTCCTTTCCTGACCTGCCAGAACTTCCTTTATGGCCCCTGAGTGGGGTAGACTGGTGACTTGGCTGCCAAAGTATCAGTGCAAGGTCCCCAAATGAACTATTTCTCTGAATTCAGCCAATTTCAAGTTAAAAAGCAAGTGCTTTATAAGCTCTCCAATTCAAACATCTACTGTGATTCTCCTTTTTGGGGCACAAAATAAGTACAGTAGATCCACCCACCAAACCAGACTGGTATAGCCCTCTAACTGGACCATAAAGGCGTCACCAAAAAACCTACTGACGTCAAAGTAAATTTTCAAGTAGCTTGACTTGCAGCTTCGTAGAGAGACTGAGACAAATCATCATCATCATAGGCAGTCCCTCAGAATCGAGGAATACTTGCTTCCATTCCTGAAGTGAGTTCTTTGGTGGCTGAACAGTCCAATAAGAGAGCCACAGACTGTCACAGGTGGGACAGATAGTCATTGAGGGAAGGGGTGGGTGGAACTGGTTTGCCACACAATCTTTCTTCTGCCTGCGCTTGATTTCTGCATGCTCTCGGCATTGAGACTCGAAGTGCTCAGCGCCCTCCCGGATGCACTCTCTCCATTTAGGGCGGTCTTTGGCCAGGGATTCCCATGTGTCAGTGGGGATTCGCACCTTATCAGGGAGGTTTTGAGGGTGTCCTTGTAACGTTTCCGCTGCCCATCTTTGGCTCGTTTGCCGTGAAGGAGCTCCGCATAGCGCACTTGCTTTGGGATTCTCGTGTCTGACATGCGAACTATGTGGCCTGCCCAGCGGAGCTGATCGAGTGTGGTCAGTGCTTCAATTCTGGGGATGTTAGCCTGGACGAGGATGCTGATGTTGGTGCACCTGTCCTCCCAGGGTATTTGTAGGATCTTGCAGAATCATCATTGACGATATATCTCCAGTGACTTGAGGTGTCTACTGTACATAGTCCATGACTCTGAGCCATACAGGAGGGCGGGTATTACTACAGCCCTGTAGGCCATGAGAGCTTGGTGGCAGATTCCATCCCGCAGCATGCGACCCACCACCACCTCAGTGAAACCCCAATATTGCACGAGGTAGGAAAAGCCATAAGACAGCTCAAGAACAACAAGGCTACGGGAGCAGATGGAATCCCTGCTGAGGCGCTAAAGTATGGCGGAGAGCCGCTGTTGGCATGGATACATGACCTCAACACTCTCATCTGGAGGGAGGAGAACATGCCAGGAGATCTGAGAGATGCAGTGATCGTGACCACCTTTAAAAAAGGGGACAAGTACGACTGCGGCAATTACAGGGGAATCTCCCTGCTATCAGCCACTGGGAAAGCTGTCGCTAGCATCCTCCTCATCCGTCTTCTCCCTGTGGCCGAGGAGCTCCTCCCGGAATCACAGTGTGGATTTCGTCCCCTACGGGGCACAATGGACATGATCTTTGCAAGCTACGATAGCTGCAGGAAAAATGCAGGGGGAGCAGTGCCAACCCTTATACATGGCCTTTTCCGACCTTACAAAGGCCTTTGACACTGTCAACCGCGCGGGTTCATGGAGTGTCCTCATGTGTTTCGGATGCCTCCAAAAGTTTGTCAACATCCTTCGCCTGCTCCACGACGGCATGCAGGCCGTGATCCTGAGACAAATAGTAACAGCGCATCAGCATTGCTTCAGTAATAGACTGCACATCTAAAACTAGAGCATCTGTCGTAGCCTGCAATGAAGGCACTCTACAGGTTGGCACCAACAGTGCAACATCTGAGACAGGGCTCATGATGTTCAGGCAAACAGAAAATTGGGTGAACAGAGGATGGGCTTCATCCGAGCAGAAAGCCTCAGTCCTCATTAGATTCCAAGTCCAAATGTTTCCGTAAGCAATAGGGAATGTGTCCATTGGAAGGGATAATTCTGCTACTCTCTATACTGTGGAAATAGGTAACTTGACGATGTAGTTTCCTAAATGACCAAAAATTAATCACATTCCAACTTAGTACAATCTAGGCCTTGATGAATGAACTATAGACACCTCAAAGGTTACCAGCCTTTGAAGTTTGTTAACTGAGTTCATTAAATTTGAAACATACAGAAAGCTCCAGGATTTTCAATGCCAAGTTTGTCGGTCTAACATCCACAACTAGGTCCTGAAGATGTTCTTCATCTTCTCCCAACATTAGAATGAGTCCAGTTACATATGGGCAGACAAGCCAAGGTGAATTCAACATACATTTACAGTTCTGACAACAGGCCAAAGAAGCTTGGCAATGGCAATGCTGTTGCAAAATTGGTGCATCTTGTAAATCTTCATATTGCGAACACTACTGGTGCAACCACACACAAATACAAAATGGTACCTGAAAAAGTAGAACTTTGAAAGCAAGAACAGGAAGGAGGAAGAGCAACATTACCAACAATGCATGGGAGGCATCATTACTTGGTGCTAAAAGAGGTGACTTGGGTGCCGTAACCAATGTGCAAAGGTATCGTGGCAACACCTTCGCTCCAAACACTGGCAACTACTCGACTATGTCATCATCCGAGCCAGGGATCGCAAGGATGTGCGCATCACCCGCACCATGACAGGAGCTGACGAATGCTGGACGGACCATCGCCTAATCCGATCCATCAGAAGCAGTGCTGCAAAAAGTTAATGCCAGGGCACTTAAAGACCCAGCGCCTCACAGCTAATCTGGTGTGCCTTGATGACCCCGAGATGCTGAATGCCCACAGCGCTTGGTCTGCCCTCCAGGTCTCCACAACCAGTGTCTGTGGAGACACTTGGTTACTCAACCAGAAAACACCTTGACTGGTTTGATGAAAATGATCAGGAGATTCAAGAACTAATAGATCTATAGCGCAGAGCATTTCTGAGCATCAACCAACAACTCAACTCGGGAGCTGCAAAGCAACGTTACAGATGGCTCAAGGCTGAGGTCCAACAAAAATCCCGGGACCTAAAGAACAGGTGGTGGATGGAGAAAGCACAGGAGACACAACAACTGGCCGACAGCCACGATATGCGAGGATTCTTCATTGCAGTCAAGGCCACCGACGGTCCAAACTCCCAAAGCCCCACCCCACTCCTGGCCAAGAACGGTGAAACACTCATCAAGGATACTGAGGCTGTCAGGGCCCGATGGAAGGAGCTCTTTGAAGATCTCCTCAATCGAGACACTGCCTTTGACTCGAGTGTTCTCAACTCTATACCGTAGCATGCGACCCGCCACCACCTCAGTGAAACCCCAATGCTACACAAGGTAGGCAAAGCCATAAAACAGCTCAAAAATAACAAGGCTACGGGTGCGGATGGAATTCCTGCTGAGGGGCTAAAGTATAGCGGAGAGGCACTGTTGGCGCGGATACATGACCTCATCTCTCTCATTTGGAGGGAGAGCAGCATTCCAGGAGATCAGAGATGCAGTGATCGTGACCATCTTTAAAAAGGGGGACAAGTTCAACTGCGGCAACTACAGGGGAATCTCCCTGCTATCAGCCACTGGGAAGGTTGTCGTTAGAGTTCTCCTCAACCGTCTTCTCCCTGTGGCCGAGGAATCACAGTGCGGATTTCGTCCCCTACGGGGCATAACGGATATGATCTTTTCAGCGTGACAGCTGCAGGAAAAATGCAGGGAGCAGCACCAGCCCTTATATATGGCCTTTTTTGATCTTAGAGAGGCCTTTGACACTGTCAACCGTGAGGGCTTATGGAGCGTCCTCCTCCGTTTTGGATGCCCCCAAAAGTTTGTCAACATCCTTCGCCTCGATGACGACATGCAGGCTGTGATTCTTACCAGCGGTTCCATTACAGACCCAATCCACGTCCGGACCGGGGTCAAACAGGGCTGCGTCATCGCTCCAACTCGCTTCTCAATCTTCCTCGCCGCCATGCTCCACCTCACAGTCAACAAGCTCCGCGCTGGAGTGGAACTAAACTACAGAACCAGTGGAAAGCTGTTTAACCTATGCCACCTCCAGGCCAGGTCCAAGATCACCACAACCTCTGTCGTTGAGCTGCAGTACGCGGACGACGCACATTTTGAGGCTGAACGCCAGGATATAGTCGATGTATCTACCGAGGCATATGAAAGCATGGGCCTTAAGCTTAACATCCGTAAGATAAAAGTCCTCCACCAGCCTGTCCTCGTCGCACAGCACCGCCCCCCCAGTCATCAAGATTCACAGCCGTCGACGACGTGGACCACATCCCATACCTCGGGAGCTTCTTATCAACAAAGGCAGACATTGATGCGGACGTTCAACATCGCCTTCAGTGCAGCCTTTGGCCACCTGAGGAAAAGAGCATTCGTAGACCAGGCCCTCAAATCTACCACCAAGCTCATGGTCTACACGACTGTAGTAATACCCATCCTCCTGTATGGCTCAGAGGCATGGACCATGTACAGAAGACAACTCAAGTCACTGGAGATATATCATCAACGATGTCTCCGCAAGATCCTGCAAATCCACTGGGAGGACAGACGCACCAACATCAGTGTCCTCGCCCAGGCTAACATCCCCAGCATTGAAGCATTCACCACACTCCATCAACTTCACTGGGCAGGCCACATAGTTCGCATGCCAGACACGAGACTCCCGAAGCAATCGCTCTATGCGGAGCTCCTTCATGGCAAACGAGCCAAAGGTGGGCAGCGGAAACGTTACAAAGACACCCTCAAAGCCTCCCTGGTAAAGTGCGACATCACCACTGACACCTGGGAGTTCCTGGCCGAAGACCGCCCTAGGTGGAGAAAGTGCATCCGGGAGGGTGTTGAGCTCTTCGAGTCTCAACGCCACGAGCGTGAAGAAGTCAGGCGCAGGCAGCGGAAGGAGCGTGCAACAAATCAGTCCCAACTCCCCCTTCCCCCGACGAATGTCTGTCCCACCTGTGACAGGCTCTTTGGCTCTCGCATTGGACTGTTCAGCCAAAGGACTCACTTTAGGAGTGGAAGCAAGTCTTCCTCGATTCCGAGGGACTGCCTATGATGATGGTGGTAAAGAGTCTTTGACCCTGTGGCGTTTACCATGGAAAAACCAGACCAACTCCCACAGTACATGAAGGAGATTGTCAAGACGATCACTACAGGTGCTATTAACAGATGAAGACTCATTATACTCAAGTGACAGTCTTCTATCTTAACCCAGTTAGAATAATGGTCAAAGGAATGTTCTAGAAACATATTAAGGTGCTGTCTGCTAATCACACTGACAATACTTTCTAGCCCTAGTCTTGTGCATCTAATTTGGAAAACTTATTTTTTGGTGTCTTATTTTTCTATGTGTCAAATCTGAATCATCAGCTACTGTGTGCAACTTAATTAGAAAGCAGTAATTTGCAAGTCAAGTCAAAGTAACATAAAAAGCACATTAAGATCTGAAATTAAGAATCCACAGCTTTTAATGTATCGAGAAAATGCCTACCGTTGTAAAATTAATACATAAATAACCTGTAATCCAAATTAATTGCAATGGGAGAGGAAACCAATTTATTCTTCATAAACGATCAAAAAATCATTTAACTTGTATTCACAGGCACCTAGTACTCTGCTTTAGAGCAACTTGGTAGAGCATGCTAATGTTTTTAAATTAAAATGGTTATTAACGCACAAGATAGTTCAAAGCAACTCACTTAATCTCAACCTTTTCTTCTGATTCTGGGTGGTCAAGAAGATCCCACTTTGACGTGGTAATTGCTGCAAAAGTAAAATTAACATTTTTAAACTTCACCAGTAAAAACATAATTTTTCAGTGAGTGTGAAATGCCTCACTATGGCCCAAGTTTCGGCCTCAGTTGCTCCTGATTTTTTGGAGCAACTGGTATAGAACGGAGTATCTTAGAAATTCAAATTCTCGGCATTTAGTTTGCTCCAGTTCTAGTCAGTTAGAACAGTTTCACTTTGGAACAGAATTTTTTTTCAAAAGGGGGCGTGTACGGCCACTTACGCCTGTTTTCAAAGTTTCGGCAGTGAAAACTTACTCCAAACTAACTTAGAATGGAGTAAGTGAAGATTTTTGTACGCTCGAAAAAACCTTGTCTACACTTTAGAAAATCAGGCGTAGGTTACAAATCAGGCGTAGGGAATGGGGAAGGGGGTTTAAAGGGAAGTTTACAAACATTAAACACTTCAGTTTTACAAATAAAGAGCCATCATCAATAATAAATGATAAAAACATAAATAAATCAACCAAAAAAAATTAATAAGAAATATTTTTTTTTAAATCAAGAAATAAAACATTTTCTACTTACCGACTGCAGCACCGGGAGCCCTCCAACAGCGTGCTGGGATGCCCCCCCCCCTCTAGTGTGTCTCTGTCAGTGTCTCTATCTCTGTGTGTGTGTCTCTCACTCTCTGTCAGTGTCTGTGTTTCTGACAGCGAGGGGAGGGGGAGGAGGGGGATAGAAGGAGAGGGGGGGGGTGCAGGGAGAGGGGAGGGAGGGAGAGGGAGGCAGAGGGGGAGGGATGGGGGAGAAGGGGGAGGGATGGGGGAGTAGGGGGAAGAGAAGGGGGGGTGGTGGAGGGGAAGGGGGGGAAGAGGAGAAGGGGAAAGGGGGGTGAGAGGAGAAGGGGAAAGGGGGGGAGAGGAGAAGGGGAAAGGGGGGAGAGGAGAAGGGGAAAGGGGGGGAGAGGAGAAGGGGAAAGGGGGGAGAGGAGAAGGGGAAAGGGGGAGAGGTGAAGGGGAAAGGGGGGGAGAGAAGAAGGGGAAAGGGGGGAGAGGAGAAGGGGAAGGGGGGTGAGGAGAAGGGAAAGGGGGAGGGAGAGGAGAAGGGAAGGGGGAGAGGAGGGGAAAGGGGGGGAGGAGAAGGGGATACGGGGGAGGAGAAGGGGATAGGGGGGGAGAGGAGAAGGGGATAGGGG
>NW_027253580.1:0-14357 GCF_044704955.1 Pristiophorus japonicus | reverse complement strand
GTCGGAGGGACAGTACTGAGGGAGACGTACTGTCGGAGGGGCAGTACTGAGGGAGACGTACTGTCGGAGGGACAGTACTGAGGGAGACGTACTGTCGGAGGGGCAGTACTGAGGGAGACGTACTGTCGAAGGTACAGGACCGAGGGAGACGTACTGTCGGAGGGACAGTACTGAGGGAGACGTACTGTCGGAGGGACAGTACTGAGGGAGACGTACTGTCGAAGGTACAGGACCGAGGGAGACGTACTGTCGGAGGGACAGTACTGAGGGAGACGTACTGTCGGAGGGGCAGTACTGAGGGAGTGCCGTACTGTCGGAGGGACAGTACTGAGGGAGACGTACTGTCGGAGGGGCAGTACTGAGGGAGGCGTACTGTCGGAGGGGCAGTACTGAGGGAGACGTACTGTCGGAGGGACTGTACTGAGGGAGACGTACTGTCGGAGGGACAGTACTGAGGGAGACGTACTGTCGGAGGGACAGTACTGAGGGAGACGTACTGTCGGAGGGGCAGTACTGAGGGAGACGTACTGTCGGAGGGACAGTACTGAGGGAGACGTACTGTCGGAGGGACAGTACTGAGGGAGTGCCGTACTGTCGGAGGGGCAGTACTGAGGGAGACGTACTGTCGGAGGGACTGTACTGAGGGAGACGTACTGTCGGAGGGACAGTACTGAGGGAGACGTACTGTCGGAGGGACAGTACTGAGGGAGACGTACTGTCGGAGGGACAGTACTGAGGGAGACGTACTGTCGTAGGGGCAGTACTGAGGGAGACGTACTGTCGTAGGGGCAGTACTGAGGGAGACGTACTGTCGGAGGGACAGTACTGAGGGAGACGTACTGTCGGAGGGACAGTACTGAGGGAGTCGTACTGTCGGAGGGGCAGTACTGAGGGAGTCGTACTGTCGGAGGGACAGTACTGAGGGAGATGTACTGTCGGAGGGACAGTACTGAGGGAGACGTACTGTCGGAGGGACAGTACTGAGGGAGACGTACTGTCGGAGGGACAGTACTGAGGGAGTCATACTGTCGGAGGGACAGTACTGAGGGAGATGTACTGTCGGAGGGACAGTACTGAGGGAGACGTACTGTCGGAGGGACAGTACTGAGGGAGACGTACTGTCGGAGGGACAGTACTGAGGGAGACGTACTGTCGGAGGGACAGTACTGAGGGAGACGTACTGTCGGAGGGACAGTACTGAGGGAGACGTACTGTCGGAGGGGCAGTACTGAGGGAGACGTACTGTCGGAGGGGCAGTACTGAGGGAGTGACGTACTGTCGGAGGGGCAGTACTGAGGGAGACGTACTGTCGGAGGGACAGTACTGAGGGAGACGTACTGTCGGAGGGACAGTACTGAGGGAGACGTACTGTCGGAGGGGCAGTACTGAGGGAGACGTACTGTCGGAGGGACAGTACTGAGGGAGACGTACTGTCGGAGGGGCAGTACTGAGGGAGACGTACTGTCGAAGGTACAGGACCGAGGGAGACGTACTGTCGGAGGGACAGTACTGAGGGAGACGTACTGTCGGAGGGACAGTACTGAGGGAGACGTACTGTCGAAGGTACAGGACCGAGGGAGACGTACTGTCGGAGGGACAGTACTGAGGGAGACGTACTGTCGGAGGGGCAGTACTGAGGGAGTGCCGTACTGTCGGAGGGACAGTACTGAGGGAGACGTACTGTCGGAGGGGCAGTACTGAGGGAGGCGTACTGTCGGAGGGGCAGTACTGAGGGAGACGTACTGTCGGAGGGACTGTACTGAGGGAGACGTACTGTCGGAGGGACAGTACTGAGGGAGACGTACTGTCGGAGGGACAGTACTGAGGGAGACGTACTGTCGGAGGGGCAGTACTGAGGGAGACGTACTGTCGGAGGGACAGTACTGAGGGAGACGTACTGTCGGAGGGACAGTACTGAGGGAGCCGTACTGTCGGAGGGGCAGTACTGAGGGAGACGTACTGTCGGAGGGACAGTACTGAGGGAGACGTACTGTCGGAGGGACAGTACTGAGGGAGACGTACTGTCGGAGGGACAGTACTGAGGGAGACGTACTGTCGGAGGGACAGTACTGAGGGAGACGTACTGTCGGAGGGCAGTACTGAGGGAGACGTACTGTCGGAGGGGCAGTACTGAGGGAGACGTACTGTCGGAGGGACAGTACTGAGGGAGACGTACTGTCGGAGGGACAGTACTGAGGGAGACGTACTGTCGGAGGGGCAGTACTGAGGGAGACGTACTGTCGGAGGGGCAGTACTGAGGGAGACTGTACTGTCGGAGGGACAGTACTGAGGGAGACGTACTGTCGGAGGGACAGTACTGAGGGAGCGTACTGTCGGAGGGCAGTACTGAGGGAGTCGTACTGTCGGAGGGACAGTACTGAGGGAGATGTACTGTCGGAGGGACAGTACTGAGGGAGACGTACTGTCGGAGGGACAGTACTGAGGGAGACGTACTGTCGGAGGGACAGTACTGAGGGAGACTACTGTCGGAGGGACAGTACTGAGGGAGACGTACTGTCGGAGGGACAGTACTGAGGGAGACGTACTGTCGGAGGGACAGTACTGAGGGAGACGTACTGTCGGAGGGACAGTACTGAGGGAGACGTACTGTCGGAGGGCAGTACTGAGGGTGACGTACTGTCGGAGGGACAGTACTGAGGGAGACGTACTGTCGGAGGGGCAGTACTGAGGGGAGACGTACTGTCGGGAGGGCAGTACTGAGGGAGACGTACTGTCGGAGGGCAGTACTGAGGGAGTGACGTACTGTCGGAGGGGCAGTACTGAGGGAGGACGTACTGTCGGAGGGGCAGTACTGAGGGGACGGATGTCGAGGGGCAGTACTGAGGGAGACGTACTGTCGGAGGGACAGTACTGAGGGAGACGTACTGTCGGAGGGGCAGTACTGAGGGAGACGTACTGTCGAAGGTACAGGACCGAGGGAGACGTACTGTCGGAGGGACAGTACTGAGGGAGACGTACTGTCGGAGGGACAGTACTGAGGGAGACGTACTGTCGAAGGTACAGGACCGAGGGAGACGTACTGTCGGAGGGACAGTACTGAGGGAGACGTACTGTCGGAGGGGCAGTACTGAGGGAGTGCCGTACTGTCGGAGGGACAGTACTGAGGGAGACGTACTGTCGGAGGGGCAGTACTGAGGGAGGCGTACTGTCGGAGGGGCAGTACTGAGGGAGACGTACTGTCGGAGGGACTGTACTGAGGGAGACGTACTGTCGGAGGGACAGTACTGAGGGAGACGTACTGTCGGAGGGACAGTACTGAGGGAGATGTACTGTCGGAGGGACAGTACTGAGGGAGTCATACTGTCGGAGGGACAGTACTGAGGGAGATGTACTGTCGGAGGGACAGTACTGAGGGAGACGTACTGTCGGAGGGACAGTACTGAGGGAGACGTACTGTCGGAGGGACAGTACTGAGGGAGACGTACTGTCGGAGGGACAGTACTGAGGGAGACGTACTGTCGGAGGGACAGTACTGAGGGAGACGTACTGTCGGAGGGACAGTACTGAGGGAGACGTACTGTCGGAGGGGCAGTACTGAGGGAGACGTACTGTCGGAGGGCAGTACTGAGGTAGTGACGTACTGTCGGAGGGGCAGTACTGAGGGAGAGACATACTGTCGGAGGGGCAGTACTGAGGGAGACGTACTGTCGGAGGGGCAGTACTGAGGGAGTGCCGCACTGTCGGAGGCGCAGTACTGAGGGAGTGCCGCACTGTCGGAGGGGCAGTACTGAGGGAGAGACGTACTGTCGGAGGGGCAGTACTGAGGTAGTGCCGCACTGTCGGAGGGGCAGTACTGAGGGAGTGCCTCACTGTTGGAGGGACAGTACTGAGGGAGACGTACTGTCGGAGGGACAGTACTGAGGGAGACGTTCTGTCGGAGGGACAGTACTGAGGGAGACGTACTGTCGCAGGGACAGTACTGAGGGAGACGTACTGTCGGAGGTGCAGTACTGAGGGAGACGTACTGTCGGAGAGGCAGTACTGAGGGAGACGTACTGTCGGAGGGGCAGTACTGAGGGAGAGACGTACTGTCGGAGGGGCAGTACTGAGGGAGACGTACTGTCGGAGGGACAGTACTGAGGGAGACGTACTGTCGGAGGGACAGTACTGAGGGAGACGGACTGTCGGAGGGGCAGTACTGAGGGTGACGTACTGTCGGAGGGACAGTACTGAGGGAGACGTACTGTCGGAGGGGCAGTACTGAGGGAGACGTACTGTCGGAGGGACAGTACTGAGGGAGAGACGTACTGTCGGAGGGGCAGTACTGACGGAGTGCCTCACTGTCGGAGGGACAGTACTGAGGGAGACGTACTGTCGGAGGGGCAGTACTGAGGGAGACGTACTGTCGGAGGGACAGTACTGAGGGAGACGTACTGTCGGAGGGACAGTACTGAGGGAGTGCCGCACTGTCGGAGGGACAGTACTGAGGGAGAGACGTACTGTCGGAGGGGCAGTACTGAGGGAGACGTACTGTCGGAGGGACAGTACTGAGGGAGACGTACTGTCGGAGGGACAGTACTGAGGGAGACGTACTGTCGGAGGTACAGTACTGAGGGAGACGTACTGTCGGAGGGACAGTACTGAGGGAGAGACATACTGTCGGAGGGACAGTACTGAGGGAGACGTACTGTCGGAGGGACAGTACTGAGGGAGACGTACTGTCGGAGGGACAGTACTGAGCGAGACGTACTGTCGGAGGGGCAGTACTGAGGGAGACGTACTGTCGGAGGGGCAGTACTGAGGGAGAGACGTACTGTCGGAGGGGCAGTACTGAGGTAGTGACGTACTGTCGGAGGGGCAGTACTGAGGGAGAGACGTACTGTCGGAGGGGCAGTACTGAGGGAGAGACGTACTGTCGGAGGGGCAGTACTGAGGGAGAGACGTACTGTCGGAGGCGCAGTACTGAGGGAGAGACGCACTGTCGGAGGGGCAGTACTGAGGGAGACGTACTGTCGGAGGCGCAGTACTGAGGGAGACGTACTGTCGGAGGGGCAGTACTGAGGGAGTGCCTCACTGTTGGAGGGGCAGTACTGAGGGAAACGTACTGTCGGAGGGACATTACTGAGGGAGACGTACTGTCGGAGGGACAGTACTGAGGGAGACATACTGTCGGAGGGACAGTACTGAGGGAGTGCCGCACTGTCGGAGGGGCAGTACTGAGGGAGACGTACTGTCGGAGGGGCAGTACTGAGGGAGACGTACTGTCGGAGGGGCAGTACTGAGGGAGACGTACTGTCGGAGGGGCAGTACTGAGGGAGGCGTACTGTCGGAGGGACAGTACTGAGGGAGACGTACTGTCGGAGGGGCAGTACTGAGGGAGACGTACTGTCGGAGGGACAGTACTGAGGGAGACGTACTGTCGGAGGGGCAGTACTGAGGGAGACGGACTGTCGGAGGGGCAGTACTGAGGGAGACGTACTGTCGGAGGGACAGTACTGAGGGAGACGTACTGTCGGAGGGACAGTACTGAGGGAGACGTACTGTCGGAGGGACAGTACTGAGGGAGACGTACTGTCGGAGGGGCAGTACTGAGGGAGACGTACTGTCGCAGGGACAGTACTGAGGGAGACGTACTGTCGGAGGGGCAGTACTGAGGGAGACGTACTGTCGGAGGTGCAGTACTGAGGTAGACGTACTGTCGGAGGGGCAGTACTGAGGGAGACGTACTGTCGGAGGGGCAGTACTGAGGGAGACGTACTGTCGGAGGGACAGTACTGAGGGAGACGTACTGTCGGAGGGGCAGTACTGAGGGAGTGCCGTACTGTCGGAGGGACAGTACTGAGGGAGACGTACTGTCGGAGGGGCAGTACTGAGGGAGTGCCGTACTGTCGGAGGGGCAGTACTGAGGGAGACGTACTGTCGGAGGGACAGTACTGAGGGAGACGTACTGTCGGAGTGACAGTACTCAGGGAGACGTACTGTCGGAGGGGCAGTACTGAGGGAGACGTACTGTCGGAGGGACAGTACTGAGGGAGACGTACTGTCGGAGGGACGGTACTGAGGGAGTGCCGCACTGTCGGAGGGACAGTACTGAGGGAGAGACGTATTGTCGGAGGGGCAGTACTGAGGGAGACGTACTGGCGGAAGGACAGTACTGAGGGAGACATACTGTCGGAGGGACAGTACTGAGGGAGACGTACTGTCGGAGGGACAGTACTGAGGGAGACGTACTGTCGGAGGGACAGTACTGAGGGAGACGTACTGTCGGAGGGGCAGTACTGAGGGAGACGTACTGTCGGAGGGGCAGTGCTGAGGGAGACGTACTGTCGGAGGGGCAGTGCTGAGGGAGACGTACTGTCGGAGGGGCAGTACTGAGGGAGACGTACTGTCGGAGGGACAGTACTGAGGGAGACGTACTGTCGGAGGGACAGTACTGAGGGAGACGTACTGTCGGACGGACAGTACTGAGGGAGACGTACTGTCGGAGGGGCAGTACTGAGGGAGACGTACTGTCGGAGGGAGAGTACTGAGGGAGTGCCTTACTGTCGGAGGGACAGTACTGAGGGAGACCTACTGTCGGAGGGACAGTACTGAGGGAGACGTACTGTCGGAGGGGCAGTACTGAGGGAGACGTACTGTCGGAGGGACAGTACTGAGGGAGTGCCGCACTGTTGGAGGGGCAGTACTGAGGGAAACGTACTGTCGGAGGGACATTACTGAGGGAGACATACTGTCGGAGGGGCAGTCCTGAGGGAGACGTACTGTCGGAGGGACAGTACTGAGGGAGACGTACTGTTGGAGGGGCAGTACTGAGGGAGACGTACTGTCGGAGGGACAGTACTGAGGGAGACGTACTGTTGGAGGGGCAGTACTGAGGGAGACGTACTGTCGGAGGGGCAGTACTGAGGGAGACGTACTGTTGGAGGGGCAGTACTGAGGGAGACGTACTGTCGGAGGGACAGTACTGAGGGAGACGTACTGTCGGAGGGACAGTACTGAGGGAGACGTACTGTCGGAGGGACAGTACTGAGGGAGACGTACTGTCGGAGGGACAGTACTGAGGGAGACGTACTGTCGTAGGGGCAGTACTGAGGGAGACGTACTGTCGTAGGGGCAGTACTGAGGGAGACGTACTGTCGGAGGGACAGTACTGAGGGAGACGTACTGTCGGAGGGACAGTACTGAGGGAGTCGTACTGTCGGAGGGGCAGTACTGAGGGAGTCGTACTGTCGGAGGGACAGTACTGAGGGAGATGTACTGTCGGAGGGACAGTACTGAGGGAGACGTACTGTCGGAGGGACAGTACTGAGGGAGACGTACTGTCGGAGGGACAGTACTGAGGGAGTCATACTGTCGGAGGGACAGTACTGAGGGAGATGTACTGTCGGAGGGACAGTACTGAGGGAGACGTACTGTCGGAGGGACAGTACTGAGGGAGACGTACTGTCGGAGGGACAGTACTGAGGGAGACGTACTGTCGGAGGGACAGTACTGAGGGAGACGTACTGTCGAAGGGACAGTACTGAGGGAGACGTACTGTCGGAGGGGCAGTACTGAGGGAGTGCCGCACTGTAGGAGGGACAGTACTGAGGGAGACGTACTGTCGGAGGGACAGTACTGAGGGAGACGTACTGTCGGAGGGACAGTACTGAGGGAGACGTACTGTCGGAGGGGCAGTACTGAGGGAGAGACGTACTGTCGGAGGGGCAGTACTGAGGGAGACGTACTGTCGGAGGGACAGTACTGAGGGAGACGTACTGTCGGAGGGGCAGTACTGAGGGAGACGTACTGTCGAAGGTACAGTACTGAGGGAGACGTACTGTCGGAGGGACAGTACTGAGGGAGACGTACTGTCGAAGGTACAGGACCGAGGGAGACGTACTGTCGGAGGGACAGTACTGAGGGAGACGTACTGTCGGAGGGGCAGTACTGAGGGAGTGCCGTACTGTCGGAGGGACAGTACTGAGGGAGACGTACTGTCGGAGGGGCAGTAGTGAGGGAGGCGTACTGTCGGAGGGGCAGTACTGAGGGAGACGTACTGTCGGAGGGGCAGTACTGAGGGAGACGTACTGTCGGAGGGACAGTACTGAGGGAGACGTACTGTCGGAGGGACAGTACTGAGGGAGACGTACTGTCGGAGGGACAGTACTGAGGGAGTCGTACTGTCGGAGGGGCAGTACTGAGGGAGACGTACTGTCGGAGGGGCAGTACTGAGGGAGACGTACTGTCAGAGGGGCAGTACTGAGGGAGACGTACTGTCGGAGGGACAGTACTGAGGGAGAGACGTACTGTCGGAGGGGCAGTACTGAGGGAGTGCCGCACTGTCGGAGGGGCAGTACTGAGGGAGTGCCGCACTGTCGGAGGGGCAGTACTGAGGGAGTGCCTCACTGTTGGAGGGGCAGTACTGAGGGAAACGTACTGTCGGAGGGGCAGTACTAAGGGAGACGTACTGTCGGAGAGGCAGTACTGAGGGAGACGTACTGTCGGAGGGACAGTACTGAGGGAGACGTACTGTCGGAGGGGCAGTACTGAGGGAGACGTACTGTCGGAGGGACAGTACTGAGAGAGAGACGTACTGTCGGAGGGGCATTACTGAGGGAGACGTACTGTCGGAGGGACAGGACTGAGGGAGAGACGTACTGTCGGAGGGGCAGTACTGAGGGAGTGCCGCACTGTCGGAGGGGCAGTACTGAGGGAGACGTACTGTCGGAGGGGCAGTACTGAGGGAGTGCCGCACTGTCGGAGGGGC
Organism: Pristiophorus japonicus; assembly: GCF_044704955.1. Classification (NCBI taxonomy): domain Eukaryota; kingdom Metazoa; phylum Chordata; class Chondrichthyes; family Pristiophoridae; genus Pristiophorus; species Pristiophorus japonicus. Next base: position 5,647 of record NW_027253580.1, on the reverse strand, counting down.
AGTACTGAGGGAGTGCCTCACTGTCGGAGGGACAGTACTGAGGGAGACGTACTGTCGGAGGGGCAGTACTGAGGGAGACGTACTGTCGGAGGGACAGTACTGAGGGAGACGTACTGTCGGAGGGACAGTACTGAGGGAGACGTACTGTCGGAGGGGCAGTACTGAGGGAGACGTACTGTCAGAGGGACAGTACTGAGGGAGCCGTACTGTCGGAGGGACAGTACTGAGGGAGACGTACTGTCGGAGGGACAGTACTGAGGGAGACGTACTGTCGGAGGGACAGTACTGAGGGAGACGTACTGTCGGAGGGGCAGTACTGAGGGAGACGTACTGTCGGAGGGACAGTACTGAGGGAGTGCCGCACTGTCGGAGGGGCAGTACTGAGGTAGTGCCGCACTGTCGGAGGGGCAGTACTGAGGGAGAGACGTACTGTCGGAGGGGCAGTACTGAGGGAGTGCCGTACTGTCGGAGGGGCAGTACTGAGGGAGACGTACTGTCGGAGGGACAGTACTGAGGGAGTGACGTACTGTCGGAGGGGCAGTACTGAGGGAGTGACGTACTGTCGGAGGGGCAGTACTGAGGTAGTGCCGCACTGTCGGAGGGGCAATACTGAGGGAGAGACGTACTGTCGGAGGGGCAGTACTGAGGGAGACGTACTGTCGGAGGGACAGTACTGAGGGAGAGACGTACTGTCGGAGGGACAGTACTGAGGGAGTGCCTCACTGTTGGAGGGGCAGTACTGAGGGAGACGTACTGTCGGAGGGACAGTACTGAGGGAGAGACGTACTGTCGGAGGGGCAGTACTGAGGTAGTGCCGCACTGTCGGAGGGGCAGTACTGAGGGAGTGCCTCACTGTTGGAGGGGCAGTACTGAGGGAGACGTACTGTCGGAGGGACAGTACTGAGGGAGTGCCTCACTGTTGGAGGGACAGTACTGAGGGAGACGTACTGTCGGAGGGGCAGTACTGAGGGAGAGCCGTACTGTCGGAGGGACAGTACTGAGGGAGACGTACTGTCGGAGGGGCAGTACTGAGGGAGAGACGTACTGTCGGAGGGACAGTACTGAGGGAGACGTACTGTCGGAGGGGCAGTACTGAGGGAGACGTACTGTCGGAGGTGCAGTACTGAGGTAGACGTACTGTCGGAGGGGCAGTACTGAGGGAGACGTACTGTCGGAGGGGCAGTACTGAGGGAGACGTACTGTCGGAGGGACAGTACTGAGGGAGTGACGTACTGTCGGAGGGGCAGTACTGAGGGAGTGCCGTACTGTCGGAGGGGCAGTACTGAGGGAGACGTACTGTCGGAGGGACAGTACTGAGGGAGAGACGTACTGTCGGAGGAACAGTACTGAGGGAGACGTACTGTCGGAGGGACAGTACTGAGGGAGAGACGTACTGTCGGAGGGACAGTACTGAGGGAGTGCCGTACTGTCGGAGGGGCAGTACTGAGGGAGACGTACTGTCGGAGGGACAGTACTGAGGGAGACGTACTGTCGGAGGGACAGTACTGAGGGAGACGTACTGTCGGAGGGACAGTACTGAGGGAGACGTACTGTCGGAGGGACAGTACTGAGGGAGACGTACTGTCGGAGGGGCAGTACTGAGGGAGACGTACTGTCGGAGGGGCAGTGCTGAGGGAGACGTACTGTCGGAGGGGCAGTGCTGAGGGAGACGTACTGTCGGAGGGGCAGTACTGAGGGAGACGTACTGTCGGAGGGACAGTACTGAGGGAGACGTACTGTCGGAGGGACAGTATTGAGGGAGACGTACTGTCGGAGGGACAGTACTGAGGGAGACGTACTGTCGGAGGGGCAGTACTGAGGGAGACGTACTGTCGGAGGGAGAGTACTGAGGGAGTGCCTTACTGTCGGAGGGACAGTACTGAGGGAGACGTACTGTCGGAGGGACAGTACTGAGGGAGACGTACTGTCGGAGGGACAGTACTGAGGGAGTCGTACTGTCGGAGGGACAGTACTGAGGGAGACGTACTGTCAGAGGGGCAGTACTGAGGGAGACGTACTGTCGGAGGGGCAGTACTGAGGGAGGCGTACTGTCGGAGGGACAGTACTGAGGGAGACGTACGTCAGCAGGGGCAAGTACTGAGGAGACGTACTGTCGGAGGGGCAGTACTGAGGGAGACGTACTGTCGGAGGGACAGTACTGAGGGAGACGTACTGTCGGAGGGACAGTACTGAGGGAGTCGTACTGTCGGAGGGGCAGTACTGAGGGAGTCGTACTGTCGGAGGGACAGTACTGAGGGAGATGTACTGTCGGAGGGACAGTACTGAGGGAGACGTACTGTCGGAGGGACAGTACTGAGGGAGACGTACTGTCGGAGGGACAGTACTGAGGGAGTCATACTGTCGGAGGGACAGTACTGAGGGAGATGTACTGTCGGAGGGACAGTACTGAGGGAGACGTACTGTCGGAGGGGCAGTACTGAGGGAGACGTACTGTCGGAGGGGCAGTACTGAGGGAGTGCCGCACTGTAGGAGGGACAGTACTGAGGGAGACGTACTGTCGGAGGGACAGTACTGAGGGAGACGTACTGTCGGAGGGACAGTACTGAGGGAGACGTACTGTCGGAGGGGCAGTACTGAGGGAGACGTACTGTCGGAGGGACAGTACTGAGGGAGACGTACTGTCGGAGGGGCAGTACTGAGGGAGACGTACTGTCGGAGGGACAGTACTGAGGGAGACGTACTGTCGAAGGTACAGGACCGAGGGAGACGTACTGTCGGAGGGACAGTACTGAGGGAGACGTACTGTCGGAGGGGCAGTACTGAGGGAGGCGTACTGTCGGAGGGGCAGTACTGAGGGAGACGTACTGTCGGAGGGACAGTACTGAGGGAGACGTACTGTCGGAGGGACAGTACTGAGGGAGACGTACTGTCGGAGGGGCAGTACTGAGGGAGGCGTACTGTCGGAGGGGCAGTACTGAGGGAGACGTACTGTCGGAGGGGCAGTACTGAGGGAGACGTACTGTCGGAGGGGCAGTACTGAGGGAGACGTACTGTCGGAGGGACAGTACTGAGGGAGTCGTACTGTCGGAGGGGCAGTACTGAGGGAGACGTACTGTCGGAGGGACAGTACTGAGGGAGACGTACTGTCGGAGGGACAGTACTGAGGGAGACGTACTGTCGGAGGGACAGTACTGAGGGAGTCGTACTGTCGGAGGGGCAGTACTGAGGGAGACGTACTGTCGGAGGGGCAGTACTGAGGGAGACGTACTGTCAGAGGGGCAGTACTGAGGGAGACGTACTGTCGGAGGGACAGTACTGAGGGAGTGCCGCACTGTCGGAGGGGCAGTACTGAGGGAGTGCCTCACTGTTGGAGGGGCAGTACTGAGGGAAACGTACTGTCGGAGGGGCAGTACTAAGGGAGACGTACTGTCGGAGAGGCAGTACTGAGGGAGACGTACTGTCGGAGGGACAGTACTGAGGTAGTGCCGTACTGTCGGAGGGGCAGTACTAAGGGAGACGTACTGTCGGAGGGGCAGTACTGAGGGAGACGTACTGTCGGAGGGACAGTACTGAGAGAGAGACGTACTGTCGGAGGGGCAGTACTGAGGGAGACGTACTGTCGGAGGGACAGGACTGAGGGAGAGACGTACTGTCGGAGGGGCAGTACTGAGGGAGTGCCGCACTGTCGGAGGGGCAGTACTGAGGGAGACGTACTGTCGGAGGGGCAGTACTGAGGGAGTGCCGCACTGTCGGAGGGGCAGTACTGAGGGAGTGCCTCACTGTCGGAGGGACAGTACTGAGGGAGACGTACTGTCGGAGGGGCAGTACTGAGGGAGACGTACTGTCGGAGGGACAGTACTGAGGGAGACGTACTGTCGGAGGGACAGTACTGAGGGAGTGCCGCACTGTCGGAGGGACAGTACTGAGGGAGACGTACTGTCGGAGGGGCAGTACTGAGGGAGATGTACTGGCGGAGGGACAGTACTGAGGGAGACGTACTGTCGGAGGGACAGTACTGAGGGAGACGTACTGTCGGAGGGGCAGTACTGAGGGAGACGTACTGTCGGAGGGACAGTACTGAGGGAGTCGTACTGTCGGAGGGACAGTACTGAGGGAGACGTACTGTCGGAGGGACAGTACTGAGGGAGACGTACTGTCGGAGGGACAGTACTGAGGGAGACGTACTGTCGGAGGGGCAGTACTGAGGGAGACGTACTGTCGGAGGGGCAGTACTGAGGTAGTGCCGCACTGTCGGAAGGGCAGTACTGAGGGAGAGACGTACTGTCGGAGGGGCAGTACTGAGGGAGTGCCTCACTGTTGGAGGGGCAGTACTGAGGGAGACGTACTGTCGGATGGACAGTACTGAGGGAGTGACGTACTGTCGGAGGGGCAGTACTGAGGGAGTGCCGTACTGTCGGAGGGGCAGTACTGAGGGAGACGTACTGTCGGAGGGACAGTACTGAGGGAGTGACGTACTGTCGGAGGGGCAGTACTGAGGGAGTGACGTACTGTCGGAGGGACAGTACTGAGGGAGACGTACTGTTGGAGGGGCAGTACTGAGGGAGACGTACTGTCGGAGGGACAGTACTGAGGGAGAGACGTACTGTCGGAGGGGGCAGTACTGAGGTAGTGCCGCACTGTCGGAGGGGCAGTACTGAGGGAGTGCCTCACTGTTGGAGGGGCAGTACTGAGGGAGACGTACTGTCGGAGGGACAGTACTGAGGGAGTGCCTCACTGTTGGAGGGACAGTACTGAGGGAGACGTACTGTCGGAGGGGCAGTACTGAGGAGAGCCGTACTGTCGGAGGGACAGTACTGAGGGAGACGTACTGTCGGAGGGGCAGTACTGAGGGAGAGACGTACTGTCGGAGGGACAGTACTGAGGGAGACGTACTGTCGGAGGGGCAGTACTGAGGGAGACGTACTGTCGGAGGGGCAGTACTGAGGGAGACGTACTGTCGGAGGGGCAGTACTGAGGGAGACGTACTGTCGGAGGGACAGTACTGAGGGAGTGACGTACTGTCGGAGGGGCAGTACTGAGGGAGTGCCGTACTGTCGGAGGGGCAGTACTGAGGGAGACGTACTGTCGGAGGGACAGTACTGAGGGAGAGACGTACTGTCGGAGGAACAGTACTGAGGGAGACGTACTGTCGGAGGGACAGTACTGAGGGAGAGACGTACTGTCGGAGGGACAGTACTGAGGGAGTGCCGTACTGTCGGAGGGGCAGTACTGAGGGAGACGTACTGTCGGAGGGACAGTACTGAGGGGAGACGTACTGTCGGAGGACGGGGACAGTACTGAGGTAGTACACTGAGGGAGACGTACTGTCGGAGGGACAGTACTGAGGGAGACGTACTGTCGGAGGGGCAGTACTGAGGGAGGACGTACTGTCGGAGGGGCAGTGCTGAGGGAGACGTACTGTCGGAGGGGCAGTGCTGAGGGAGACGTACTGTCGGAGGGGCAGTACTGAGGGAGACGTACTGTCGGAGGGACAGTACTGAGGGAGACGTACTGTCGGAGGGACAGTATTGAGGGAGACGTACTGTCGGAGGGACAGTACTGAGGGAGACGTACTGTCGGAGGGGCAGTACTGAGGGAGACGTACTGTCGGAGGGAGAGTACTGAGGGAGTGCCTTACTGTTCGGAGGGACAGTACTGAGGGAGACGTACTGTCGGAGGGACAGTA